>NW_028241988.1:0-200000 GCF_964263255.1 Lissotriton vulgaris
AGCAGCGAATTTCTATTTAACCACCTGCTTTCATGAGAGACCTCAGGGCTGCATGTTTTGAGCCCAGTACTGAGCCTGAAAAGCATTTCCAACCCCACTTACAAGTAAAACTAGCTAAAATGTGCCTGGCTTCTCTTCACTGAAAAGCTCATTCTGAGTACATTTTTAGCATACGTTTGCTCCTGCCGGGTCAGCTGAGCAGCGAATTTCTATTTAACCACCTGCTATCATGAGAGACCTCAGGGCTGCATGTTTTGAGCCCAGTACTGAGCCTGAAAAGCATTTCCAACCCCACTTACAAGTAAAACTAGCTAAAATGTGCCTGGCTTCTCTTCACTGAAAAGCTCATTCTGAGTACATTTTTAGCATACGTTTGCTCCTGCCGGGTCAGCTGAGCAGCGAATTTCTATTTAACCACCTGCTATCATGAGAGACCTCAGGGCTGCATGTTTTGAGCCCAGTACTGATCCTGAAAAGCGTTTCCAACCCCACTTACAAGTAAAACTAGCTAAAATGTGCCTGGCTGCTCTTCACTGAAAAGTTCATTCTGTGTACATTTTTGGCATACGTTTGCTCCTACCGGGTCAGCTGAGCAGCGAATTTCTATTTAACCACCTGCTTTCATGAGAGACCTCAGGGCTGCATGTTTTGAGCCCAGTACTGAGCCTGAAAAGCATATCCAACCCCACTTACAAGCTACGTTCCCTCTAAGGCGCGTGCGCGCGCGCGCGCTCACCGCTCCTGACCTCACCGCGCACCACCTAGCGTGGAGCGCGCACACAGTCAGGAAGTCGCGCCGCTGGCCGCTTTGAAAGAAGCGAGCGGCGCGAATGCGGCGGAGCGGTCGTTAGGCGTGCAGGTAAGGAGGTGGGGGAGATCTTGTGGCGCTTGAGGCTAATGGGGAGGGCGGGGTAGACTCTGGCCTTTTGTTTAAGTAATGCTGTTAATCAGAGCCCCTTCACGGGCTCCGATTAACAGTAATACTTAAGCAAAAGGCCAGAGTCTTCCCCGCGCTTTCCTAACAAAAGAGTAGACAGTTTTCAAACACACGCTGTGTTTGGAAACTGCCTACGCTTTTGTTAGGAAAGCGCGGGGAAGACTCTGGCCTTTTGCTTAAGTATTACTGTTAATCGGAGCCCGTGAAGGGGCTCTGATTACCAGCATTACTTAAACAAATGGCCAGAGTCTACCCCGCCCTCCCTCATAGCCTCAAGACCTGGCCTTTCTGACGTCTTACCAGAAGACAAGACGATGTCTAAAAATTATGAAACCTGGAAGAAGAAGTGGAGTGGCCCTCATCCACCACTCTAGTTTCACCTGCCACAGAATAAAGAACAAACAGTATGAGTCCTTCAACGCATGCTTGTCAAACAATTTACTGGTACTATATTGTCCCTCTTTTGTGAAATAATCTAGCACACACCTAAAAAATTACCTACATTTATCCAACATAGCTACGTATGTTGTCTATCTTAAAATGTGCCTTAATTCTCAGACACTATAGAAATAGGC
Organism: Lissotriton vulgaris; assembly: GCF_964263255.1. Classification (NCBI taxonomy): domain Eukaryota; kingdom Metazoa; phylum Chordata; class Amphibia; order Caudata; family Salamandridae; genus Lissotriton; species Lissotriton vulgaris. The sequence goes on from NW_028241988.1 coordinate 1,513, forward strand.
GGCAGATAATCCTAAAACATTTACGCACATGGTGTTGTGGGCAATATGCATAACTTGGGATTCGAGCAACTCAGTTCATCTACACATGACACACGCTACTGTCATAAATTCCATTTTCTAATATCCGAAATTTAACAGTCACAGCTATCACTCATTATCATGGGCAGGTCATGTCCTCATCTGTTTTTCAGTGACTGCAGAGCTCTCACATAACAATAGCCCCAAAACATGCCTACCTACCTCACTCTTGATCAAAAATGTTAAAAAGTCAATGATAGGGACAAGCTGTTTATGCTCTTTGACAATGAAAGCTCTCCTTCTAAAGATCCTTCAGTCATCCTGAACACCCTTCGTATCACCACTGCTGCTTTGACCAAGATGGATTTGCTTACCAAATTGGAACCTGAATCGTTCAAAGCCACACCTAACAAATGGTTTGCCAATGTGTTTCTCCTCCTAAATGAAAAAAGCAGAATGATGAAAAGATGATGTAAGTAACTCACATTTATAGTCACACACCACAGCTTATCATATAAATGACGAAGAAAAAAAAGTCTCCTTGAGGCAGGTGCTAAGTAGAAGTAATCATTACATTTCTCTTAACTTTTCACACATTGTATGTGGGTTGAACTTTACATCACACATGCAATGTGTGAAAACTCTAAACGTTTGTCTGCGCATAGTATTTTCTAAAGGCAAGGAACCATTCCAGGACAAATTCTGTGCTAGACATCACACATTAATAAATTAAGTATTTCTAAAGCTCATACACATTCCATAAGGCGTCTGAGCACTGATGCAGTTGTAGCTAACTGGTGGGCAGATTATGAAAGTTAGATAGATTTCCAAGGCAAAAAGCCAGGTCTTCAAAGTTTTACGGAAAGGAAGATGTAGCTCTAAACCGGATATGGATAAAGGAAGAGTTTTCCAGATCTTAGCTACTGTGACCAAGAAGGCTTTCCTCCCCTCTTGCTCTTCTGTATGTCGAAACTACCATCATGTTTTTATTGGTTGATTGTAATTGTCAATTAGGGATATAGAGGAGGAAGATGTTTCTGATTCCTGCTGGTCCTATATTGAGTAGTGCCTTATGAACAATGCACAAAAGTTTAAATAGAATTCTTGCTGACAGCCAATGCAAATATATAAATCGCTCCAAGTTTGCTGACCTAGTAAAGATGGAAGGCTGAGCCTGCCTGCCTGGTGTGTCTGTTCCTGCGTGTGCATAGGCAGTGCCACTTTTCCTCGTGTTTATGTGTGTTGCTGCCACTGGCCTCTTAATCTTTATTTGGGAGTGTGTAGTTTCTTTCCACTGACGCACAGCAGGAGAAAAGCCTCTGTGGAGCAGTTATCAGAACCCCTTCCCAGTGTGAGGAGCTGGGTGGGGTAGGTGGGTGGGAGGTAGGTGGGCAGTGGTGGGTAAGGCGGATAGAGGGGCCAGTTCCTAATAGCCGTTTGAAATGCTCTAGGGCACGGTGGGTTCGCTGATTCTCAGTGATTTCTGGAAGTTTATCTCGCTGTTTGTCTTTTTCCAATTTCGCGGGAGGGAGCCTTGGGAGGGGGTCGAATCGCGGGCTTCCAACTCTGCCTGACATCCTTCAGAGTTTGTTCAAGTCAACTAACTGAACACGAGTCCATTGAGTAGTAATATTAAATGTTCTGCTGGTCTGTCGCCTGAGTTATCCGGTTGAAATGCGCTAACCAAAAGCAAGTGGGGCAGAGGGCAGGAGGGCACCAAAAGCGAGTGGGGCAGAGGACAGGAGGGCACCAAAAGCGAGTGGGGCAGAGGGCAGGAGGGCACCAAAAGCGAGTGGGGCAGAGGGCAGAAAGGCACCAAAAGCGAGTGGGGCAGAGGGCATGAGGGCACCAAAAGCAAGTGGGGCAGAGGGCAGGAGGGCACCAAAAGCGAGTGGGGCAGAGGCAGGAGGGCACCAAAAGCGAGTGGGGCAGAGGGCAGGAGGGCACCAAAAGTGAGTGGGACAGAGGGCAGAAAGGCACCAAAAGCGAGTGGGGCAGAGGGCAGGAGGGCACCAAAAGCGAGTGGGGCAGAGGGCAGGAGGGCACCAAAAGCGAGTGGGGCAGAGGGCAGGAGGGCACCAAAAGCGAGTGGGGCAGAGGGCAGGAGGGCACCAAAAGTGAGTGGGACAGAGGGCAGGAGGGCACCTAAAGCGAGTGGGGCAGAGGGCAGGAGGGCACCAAAAACGAGTGGCATTTGGCGCCGCAGACACGCGAGGTTCGGTTCCTGGCGCACATAGCCATGGTTGCAGCGCACAGAGACCCTCCACTGCCGCACACAGAGGAAAATAATTAGAGGGAACATTGCTTACAAGTAAAACTAGCTAAAATGTGCCTGGCTTCTCTTCACTGAAAAGCTCATTCTGAGTACATTTTTAGCATACGTTTGCTCCTGCCGGGTCAGCTGAGCAGCGAATTTCTATTTAACCACCTGCTTTCATGAGAGACCTCAGGGCTGCATGTTTTGAGCCCAGTACTGAGCCTGAAAAGCATTTCCAACCCCACTTACAAGTAAAACTAGCTAAAATGTGCCTGGCTTCTCTTCACTGAAAAGCTCATTCTGAGTACATGTTAAGCATACGTTTGCTCCTGCCGGGTCAGCTGAGCAGCAAATTTCTATTTAACCACCTGCTATCATGAGAGACCTCAGGGCTGCATGTTTTGAGCCCAGTACTGATCCTGAAAAGCATTTCCAACCCCACTTACAAGTAAAACTAGCTAAAATGTGCCTGGCTGCTATTCACTGAAAAGCTCATTCTGTGTACATTTTTGGCATACGTTTGCTCCTACCGGGTCAGCTGAGCAGCGAATTTCTATTTAACCACCTGCTTTCATGAGAGACCTCAGGGCTGCATGTTTTGAGCCCAGTACTGATCCTGAAAAGCGTTTCCAACCCCACTTACAAGTAAAACTAGCTAAAATGTGCCTGGCTTCTCTTCACTGAAAAGCTCATTCTGAGTACATTTTTAGCATACGTTTGCTCCTGCCGGGTCAGCTGAGCAGCGAATTCCTATTTAACCACCTGCTATCATGAGAGACCTCAGGGCTGCATGTTTTGAGCCCAGTACTGATCCTGAAATGCGTGTCAACCCCACTTACAAGTAAAACTAACTAAAATGTGCCTGGCTGCTATTCACTGAAAAGCTCATTCTGTGTACATTTTTGGCATACGTTTGCTCCTACCGGGTCAGCTGAGCAGCGAATTTCTATTTAACCACCTGCTTTCATGAGAGACCTCAGGGCTGCATGTTTTGAGCCCAGTACTGATCCTGAAAAGCGTTTCCAACCCCACTTACAAGTAAAACTAGCTAAAATGTGCCTGGCTTCTCTTCACTGAAAAGCTCATTCTGAGTACATTTTTAGCATATGTTTGCTCCTGCCGGGTCAGCTGAGCAGCGAATTTCTATTTAACCACCTGCTATCATGAGAGACCTCAGGGCTGCATGTTTTGAGCCCAGTACTGATCCTGAAAAGCGTTTCCAACCCCACTTACAAGTAAAACTAGCTAAAATGTGCCTGGCTTCTCTTCACTGAAAAGCTCATTCTGAGTACATTTTTAGCATACGTTTGCTCCTGCCGGGTCAGCTGAGCAGCGAATTCCTATTTAACCACCTGCTATCATGAGAGACCTCAGGGCTGCATGTTTTGAGCCCAGTACTGATCCTGAAAAGCGTTTCCAACCCCACTTACAAGTAAAACTAGCTAAAATGTGCCTGGCTGCTATTCACTGAAAAGCTCATTCTGTGTACATTTTTGGCATACGTTTGCTCCTACTGGGTCAGCTGAGCAGCGAATTTCTATTTAACCACCTGCTTTCATGAGAGACCTCAGGGCTGAATGTTTTGAGCCCAGTACTGAGCCTGAAAAGCATTTCCAACCCCACTTACAAGTAAAACTAGCTAAAATGTGCCTGGCTTCTCTTCACTGAAAAGCTCATTCTGAGAACATTTTTAGCATACGTTTTCTCCTGCCGGGTCAGCTGAGAAGCAAATTTCTATTTAACCACCTGCTATCATGAGAGACCTCAGGGCTGCATGTTTTGAGCCCAGTACTGATCCTGAAAAGCGTTTCCAACCCCACTTACACGTAAAACTAGCTAAAATGTGCCTGGCTGCTATTCACTGAAAAGCTCATTCTGTGTACATTTTTGGCATACGTTTGCTCCTACCAGGTCAGCTGAGCTGCAAATTTCTATTTAACCACCTGCTTTCATGAGAGACCTCAGGGCTGCATGTTTTGAGCCCAGTACTGAGCCTGAAAAGCATTTCCAACCCCACTTACAAGTAAAACTAGCTAAAATGTGCCTGGCTTCTCTTCACTGAAAAGCTCATTCTGAGTACATTTTTAGCATACGTTTGCTCCTGCCGGGTCAGCTGAGCAGCGAATTTCTATTTAACCACCTGCTTTCGTGAGAGAACTCAGGGCTGCATGTTTTGAGCCCAGTACTGAGCCTGAAAAGCATTTCCAACCCCACTTACAAGTAAAACTAGCTAAAATGTGCCTGGCTGCTATTCACTGAAAAGCTCATTCTGTGTACATTTTTGGCATACGTTTGTTCCTACCGGGTCAGCTGAGCAGCGAATTTCTATTTAACCGCCTGCTTTCATGAGAGACCTCAGGGCTGCATGTTTTGAGCCCAGTACTAAGCCTGAAAAGCATTTCCAACCCCACTTACAAGTAAAACTAGCTAAAATGTGCCTGGCTTATCTTCACTGAAAAGCTCATTCTGAGAACATTTTTAGCATACGTTTGCTCCTGCCGGGTCAGCTGAGCAGCAAATTTCTATTTAACCACCTGCTATCATGAGAGACCTCAGGGCTGCATGTTTTGAGCCCAGTACTGGAGCCTGAAAAGCATTTCCAACCCCACTTACAAGTAAAACTAGCTAAAATGTGCCTGGCTGCTATTCACTGAAAAGCTCATTCTGTGTACATTTTTGGCATACGTTTGCTCCTGCCGGGTCAGCTGAGCAGCGAATTCCTATTTAACCACCTGCTATCATGAGAGACCTCAGGGCTGCATGTTTTGAGCCCAGTACTGATCCTGAAAAGCGTTTCCAACCCCACTTACAAGTAAAACTAGCTAAAATGTGCCTGGCTGCTATTCACTGAAAAGCTCATTCTGTGTACATTTTTGGCATACGTTTGCTCCTACCGGGTCAGCTGAGCAGCGAATTTCTATTTAACCACCTGCTTTCATGAGAGACCTCAGGGCTGAATGTTTTGAGCCCAGTACTGAGCCTGAAAAGCATTTCCAACCCCACTTACAAGTAAAACTAGCTAAAATGTGCCTGGCTTCTCTTCACTGAAAAGCTCATTCTGAGAACATTTTTAGCATACGTTTGCTCCTGCCGGGTCAGCTGAGCAGCGAATTTCTATTTAACCACCTGCTTTCGTGAGAGACCTCAGGGCTGCATGTTTTGAGCCCAGTACTGAGCCTGAAAAGCATTTCCAACCCCACTTACAAGTAAAACTAGCTAAAATGTGCCTGGCTGCTATTCACTGAAAAGCTCATTCTGTGTACATTTTTGGCATACGTTTGTTCCTACCGGGTCAGCTGAGCAGCGAATTTCTATTTAACCACCTGCTTTCATGAGAGACCTCAGGGCTGCATGTTTTGAGCCCAGTACTGAGCCTGAAAAGCATTTCCAACCCCACTTACAAGTAAAACTAGCTAAAATGTGCCTGGCTTCTCTTCACTGAAAAGCTCATTCTGAGTACATTTTTAGCATACGTTTGCTCCTGCCGGGTCAGCTGAGCAGCGAATTTCTATTTAACCACCTGCTATCATGAGAGACCTCAGGGCTGCATGTTTTGAGCCCAGTACTGAGCCTGAAAAGCATTTCCAACCCCACTTACAAGTAAAACTAGCTAAAATGTGCCTGGCTTCTCTTCACTGAAAAGCTCATTCTGAGTACATTTTTAGCATACGTTTGCTCCTGCCGGGTCAGCTGAGCAGCGAATTTCTATTTAACCACCTGCTATCATGAGAGACCTCAGGGCTGCATGTTTTGAACCCAGTACTGATCCTGAAAAGCGTTTCCAACCCCACTTACAAGTAAAACTAGCTAAAATGTGCCTGGCTGCTCTTCAGTGAAAAGTTCATTCTGTGTACATTTTTGGCATACGTTTGCTCCTACCGGGTCAGCTGAGCAGCGAATTTCTATTTAACCACCTGCTTTCATGAGAGACCTCAGGGCTGCATGTTTTGAGCCCAGTACTGAGCCTGAAAAGCATATCCAACCCCACTTACAAGTAAAACTAGCTAAAATGTGCCTGGCTTCTCTTCACTGAAAAGCTCATTCTGAGTACATTTTTAGCATACGTTTGCTCCTGCCGGGTCAGCTGAGCAGCGAATTTCTATTTAACCACCTGCTTTCATGAGAGACCTCAGGGCTGCATGTTTTGAGCCCAGTACTGATCCTGAAAAGCGTTTCCAACCCCACTTACAAGTAAAACTAGCTAAAATGTGCCTGGCTTCTCTTCACTGAAAAGCTCATTCCGAGTACATTTTTAGCATACGTTTGCTCCTGCCGGGTCAGCTGAGCAGCGAATTCCTATTTAACCACCTGCTATCATGAGAGACCTCAGGGCTGCATGTTTTGAGCCCAGTACTGATCCTGAAATGCGTGTCAACCCCACTTACAAGTAAAACTAACTAAAATGTGCCTGGCTGCTATTCACTGAAAAGCTCATTCTGTGTACATTTTTGGCATACGTTTGCTCCTACCGGGTCAGCTGAGCAGCGAATTTCTATTTAACCACCTGCTTTCATGAGAGACCTCAGGGCTGCATGTTTTGAGCCCAGTACTGATCCTGAAAAGCGTTTCCAACCCCACTTACAAGTAAAACTAGCTAAAATGTGCCTGGCTTCTCTTCACTGAAAAGCTCATTCTGAGTACATTTTTAGCATATGTTTGCTCCTGCCGGGTCAGCTGAGCAGCGAATTTCTATTTAACCACCTGCTATCATGAGAGACCTCAGGGCTGCATGTTTTGAGCCCAGTACTGATCCTGAAAAGCGTTTCCAACCCCACTTACAAGTAAAACTAGCTAAAATGTGCCTGGCTTCTCTTCACTGAAAAGCTCATTCTGAGTACATTTTTAGCATACGTTTGCTCCTGCCGGGTCAGCTGAGCAGCGAATTCCTATTTAACCACCTGCTATCATGAGAGACCTCAGGGCTGCATGTTTTGAGCCCAGTACTGATCCTGAAAAGCGTTTCCAACCCCACTTACACGTAAAACTAGCTAAAATGTGCCTGGCTGCTATTCACTGAAAAGCTCATTCTGTGTACATTTTTGGCATACGTTTGCTCCTACCAGGTCAGCTGAGCTGCAAATTTCTATTTAACCACCTGCTTTCATGAGAGACCTCAGGGCTGCATGTTTTGAGCCCAGTACTGAGCCTGAAAAGCATTTCCAACCCCACTTACAAGTAAAACTAGCTAAAATGTGCCTGGCTTCTATTCACTGAAAAGCTAATTCTGAGTACATTTTTAGCATACGTTTGCTCCTGCCGGGTCAGCTGAGCAGCGAATTTCTATTTACCCACCTGCTTTCGTGAGAGACCTCAGGGCTGCATGTTTTGAGCCCAGTACTGAGCCTGAAAAGCATTTCCAACCCCACTTACAAGTAAAACTAGCTAAAATGTGCCTGGCTGCTATTCACTGAAAAGCTCATTCTGTGTACATTTTTGGCATACGTTTGTTCCTACCGGGTCAGCTGAGCAGCAAATTTCTATTTAACCACCTGCTTTCATGAGAGACCTCAGGGCTGCATGTTTTGAGCCCAGTACTGAGCCTGAAAAGCATTTCCAACCCCACTTACAAGTAAAACTAGCTAAAATGTGCCTGGCTTATCTTCACTGAAAAGCTCATTCTGGGAACATTTTTAGCATACGTTTGCTCCTGCCGGGTCAGCTGAGCAGCAAATTTCTATTTAACCACCTGCTATCATGAGAGACCTCAGGGCTGCATGTTTTGAGCCCAGTACTGGAGCCTGAAAAGCATTTCCAACCCCACATACAAGTAAAACTAGCTAAAATGTGCCTGGCTGCTATTCACTGAAAAGCTCATTCTGTGTACATTTTTGGCATACGTTTGTTCCTACCGGGTCAGCTGAGCAGCGAATTTCTATTTAACCACCTGCTTTCATGAGAGACCTCAGGGCTGCATGTTTTGAGCCCAGTACTGATCCTGAAAAGCGTTTCCAACCCCACTTACAAGTAAAACTAGCTAAAATGTGCCTGGCTTCTCTTCACTGAAAAGCTCATTCTGAGTACATTTTTAGCATACGTTTGCTCCTGCCGGGTCAGCTGAGCAGCGAATTCCTATTTAACCACCTGCTATCATGAGAGACCTCAGGGCTGCATGTTTTGAGCCCAGTACTGATCCTGAAAAGCGTTTCCAACCCCACTTACAAGTAAAACTAGCTAAAATGTGCCTGGCTGCTATTCACTGAAAAGCTCATTCTGTGTACATTTTTGGCATACGTTTGCTCCTACCGGGTCAGCTGAGCAGCGAATTTCTATTTAACCACCTGCTTTCATGAGAGACCTCAGGGCTGAATGTTTTGAGCCCAGTACTGAGCCTGAAAAGCATTTCCAACCCCACTTACAAGTAAAACTAGCTAAAATGTGCCTGGCTTCTCTTCACTGAAAAGCTCATTCTGAGAACATTTTTAGCATACGTTTGCTCCTGCCGGGTCAGCTGAGCAGCAAATTTCTATTTAACCACCTGCTATCATGAGAGACCTCAGGGCTGCATGTTTTGAGCCCAGTACTGATCCTGAAAAGCGTTTCCAACCCCACTTACAAGTAAAACTAGCTAAAATGTGCCTGGCTGCTCTTCAGTGAAAAGTTCATTCTGTGTACATTTTTGGCATACGTTTGCTCCTACCGGGTCAGCTGAGCAGCGAATTTCTATTTAACCACCTGCTTTCATGAGAGACCTCAGGGCTGCATGTTTTGAGCCCAGTACTGAGCCTGAAAAGCATATCCAACCCCACTTACAAGTAAAACTAGCTAAAATGTGCCTGGCTTCTCTTCACTGAAAAGCTCATTCTGAGTACATTTTTAGCATACGTTTGCTCCTGCCGGGTCAGCTGAGCAGCGAATTTCTATTTAACCACCTGCTTTCATGAGAGACCTCAGGGCTGCATGTTTTGAGCCCAGTACTGATCCTGAAAAGCGTTTCCAACCCCACTTACAAGTAAAACTAGCTAAAATGTGCCTGGCTTCTCTTCACTGAAAAGCTCATTCCGAGTACATTTTTAGCATACGTTTGCTCCTGCCGGGTCAGCTGAGCAGCGAATTCCTATTTAACCACCTGCTATCATGAGAGACCTCAGGGCTGCATGTTTTGAGCCCAGTACTGATCCTGAAATGCGTGTCAACCCCACTTACAAGTAAAACTAACTAAAATAGGCCTGGCTGCTATTCACTGAAAAGCTCATTCTGTGTACATTTTTGGCATACGTTTGCTCCTACCGGGTCAGCTGAGCAGCGAATTTCTATTTAACCACCTGCTTTCATGAGAGACCTCAGGGCTGCATGTTTTGAGCCCAGTACTGATCCTGAAAAGCGTTTCCAACCCCACTTACAAGTAAAACTAGCTAAAATGTGCCTGGCTTCTCTTCACTGAAAAGCTCATTCCGAGTACATTTTTAGCATACGTTTGCTCCTGCCGGGTCAGCTGAGCAGCGAATTTCTATTTAACCACCTGCTATCATGAGAGACCTCAGGGCTGCATGTTTTGAGCCCAGTACTGATCCTGAAAAGCGTTTCCAACCCCACTTACAAGTAAAACTAGCTAAAATGTGCCTGGCTTCTATTCACTGAAAAGCTAATTCTGAGTACATTTTTAGCATACGTTTGCTCCTGCCGGGTCAGCTGAGCAGCGAATTTCTATTTACCCACCTGCTTTCGTGAGAGACCTCAGGGCTGCATGTTTTGAGCCCAGTACTGAGCCTGAAAAGCATTTCCAACCCCACTTACAAGTAAAACTAGCTAAAATGTGCCTGGCTGCTATTCACTGAAAAGCTCATTCTGTGTACATTTTTGGCATACGTTTGTTCCTACCGGGTCAGCTGAGCAGCGAATTTCTATTTAACCACCTGCTTTCATGAGAGACCTCAGGGCTGCATGTTTTGAGCCCAGTACTGAGCCTGAAAAGCATTTCCAACCCCACTTACAAGTAAAACTAGCTAAAATGTGCCTGGCTTATCTTCACTGAAAAGCTCATTCTGGGAACATTTTTAGCATACGTTTGCTCCTGCCGGGTCAGCTGAGCAGCAAATTTCTATTTAACCACCTGCTATCATGAGAGACCTCAGGGCTGCATGTTTTGAGCCCAGTACTGGAGCCTGAAAAGCATTTCCAACCCCACTTACAAGTAAAACTAGCTAAAATGTGCCTGGCTGCTATTCACTGAAAAGCTCATTCTGTGTACATTTTTGGCATACGTTTGTTCCTACCGGGTCAGCTGAGCAGCGAATTTCTATTTAACCACCTGCTTTCATGAGAGACCTCAGGGCTGCATGTTTTGAGCCCAGTACTGATCCTGAAAAGCGTTTCCAACCCCACTTACAAGTAAAACTAGCTAAAATGTGCCTGGCTTCTCTTCACTGAAAAGCTCATTCTGAGTACATTTTTAGCATACGTTTGCTCCTGCCGGGTCAGCTGAGCAGCGAATTCCTATTTAACCACCTGCTATCATGAGAGACCTCAGGGCTGCATGTTTTGAGCCCAGTACTGATCCTGAAAAGCGTTTCCAACCCCACTTACAAGTAAAACTAGCTAAAATGTGCCTGGCTGCTATTCACTGAAAAGCTCATTCTGTGTACATTTTTGGCATACGTTTGCTCCTACCGGGTCAGCTGAGCAGCGAATTTCTATTTAACCACCTGCTTTCATGAGAGACCTCAGGGCTGAATGTTTTGAGCCCAGTACTGAGCCTGAAAAGCATTTCCAACCCCACTTACAAGTAAAACTAGCTAAAATGTGCCTGGCTTCTCTTCACTGAAAACCTCATTCTGAGAACATTTTTAGCATACGTTTGCTCCTGCCGGGTCAGCTGAGCAGCAAATTTCTATTTAACCACCTGCTATCATGAGAGACCTCAGGGCTGCATGTTTTGAGCCCAGTACTGATCCTGAAAAGCGTTTCCAACCCCACTTACACGTAAAACTAGCTAAAATGTGCCTGGCTGCTATTCACTGAAAAGCTCATTCTGTGTACATTTTTGGCATACGTTTGCTCCTACCAGGTCAGCTGAGCTGCAAATTTCTATTTAACCACCTGCTTTCATGAGAGACCTCAGGGCTGCATGTTTTGAGCCCAGTACTGAGCCTGAAAAGCATTTCCAACCCCACTTACAAGTAAAACTAGCTAAAATGTGCCTGGCTTCTCTTCACTGAAAAGCTCATTCTGAGTACATTTTTTGCATACGTTTGCTCCTGCCGGGTCAGCTGAGCAGCGAATTTCTATTTAACCACCTGCTTTCGTGAGAGACCTCAGGGCTGCATGTTTTGAGCCCAGTACTGAGCCTGAAAAGCATTTCCAACCCCACTTACAAGTAAAACTAGCTAAAATGTGCCTGGCTGCTATTCACTGAAAAGCTCATTCTGTGTACATTTTTGGCATACGTTTGTTCCTACCGGGTCAGCTGAGCAGCGAATTTCTATTTAACCACCTGCTTTCATGAGAGACCTCAGGGCTGCATGTTTTGAGCCCAGTACTGAGCCTGAAAAGCATTTCCAACCCCACTTACAAGTAAAACTAGCTAAAATGTGCCTGGCTTATCTTCACTGAAAAGCTCATTCTGAGAACATTTTTAGCATACGTTTGCTCCTGCCGGGTCAGCTGAGCAGCAAATTTCTATTTAACCACCTGCTATCATGAGAGACCTCAGGGCTGCATGTTTTGAGCCCAGTACTGGAGCCTGAAAAGCATTTCCAACCCCACTTACAAGTAAAACTAGCTAAAATGTGCCTGGCTGCTATTCACTGAAAAGCTCATTCTGTGTAAATTTTTGGCATACGTTTGCTCCTACCGGGTCAGCTGAGCAGCGAATTCCTATTTAACCACCTGCTATCATGAGAGACCTCAGGGCTGCATGTTTTGAGCCCAGTACTGATCCTGAAAAGCGTTTCCAACCCCACTTACAAGTAAAACTAGCTAAAATGTGCCTGGCTGCTATTCACTGAAAAGCTCATTCTGTGTACATTTTTGGCATACGTTTGCTCCTACTGGGTCAGCTGAGCAGCGAATTTCTATTTAACCACCTGCTTTCATGAGAGACCTCAGGGCTGCATGTTTTGAGCCCAGTACTGAGCCTGAAAAGCATTTCCAACCCCACTTACAAGTAAAACTAGCTAAAATGTGCCTGGCTTCTCTTCACTGAAAAGCTCATTCTGAGTACATTTTTAGCATACGTTTGCTCCTGCCGGGTCAGCTGAGCAGCGAATTTCTATTTAACCACCTGCTATCATGAGAGACCTCAGGGCTGCATGTTTTGAGCCCAGTACTGAGCCTGAAAAGCATTTCCAACCCCACTTACAAGTAAAACTAGCTAAAATGTGCCTGGCTTCTCTTCACTGAAAAGCTCATTCTGAGTACATTTTTAGCATACGTTTGCTCCTGCCGGGTCAGCTGAGCAGCGAATTTCTATTTAACCACCTGCTATCATGAGAGACCTCAGGGCTGCATGTTTTGAGCCCAGTACTGATCCTGAAAAGCGTTTCCAACCCCACTTACAAGTAAAACTAGCTAAAATGTGCCTGGCTGCTCTTCACTGAAAAGTTCATTCTGTGTACATTTTTGGCATACGTTTGCTCCTACCGGGTCAGCTGAGCAGCGAATTTCTATTTAACCACCTGCTTTCATGAGAGACCTCAGGGCTGCATGTTTTGAGCCCAGTACTGAGCCTGAAAAGCATATCCAACCCCACTTACAAGCTACGTTCCCTCTAAGGCGCGCGCGCGCGCGCGCGCTCACCGCTCCTGACCTCACCGCGCACCACCTAGCGTGGAGCGCGCACACAGTCAGGAAGTCGCGCCGCTGGCCGCTTTGAAAGAAGCGAGCGGCGCGAATGCGGCGGAGCGGTCGTTAGGCGTGCAGGTAAGGAGGTGGGGGAGATCTTGTGGCGCTTGAGGCTAATGGGGAGGGCGGGGTAGACTCTGGCCTTTTGTTTAAGTAATGCTGTTAATCAGAGCCCCTTCACGGGCTCCGATTAACAGTAATACTTAAGCAAAAGGCCAGAGTCTTCCCCGCGCTTTCCTAACAAAAGAGTAGACAGTTTTCAAACACACGCTGTGTTTGGAAACTGCCTACGCTTTTGTTAGGAAAGCGCGGGGAAGACTCTGGCCTTTTGCTTAAGTATTACTGTTAATCGGAGCCCGTGAAGGGGCTCTGATTAACAGCATTACTTAAACAAATGGCCAGAGTCTACCCCGCCCTCCCTCATAGCCTCAAGACCTGGCCTTTCTGACGTCTTACCAGAAGACAAGACGATGTCTAAAAATTATGAAACCTGGAAGAAGAAGTGGAGTGGCCCTCATCCACCACTCTAGTTTCACCTGCCACAGAATAAAGAACAAACAGTATGAGTCCTTCAACGCATGCTTGTCAAACAATTTACTGGTACTATATTGTCCCTCTTTTGTGAAATAATCTAGCACACACCTAAAAAATTACCTACATTTATCCAACATAGCTACGTATGTTTTCTATCTTAAAATGTGCCTTAATTCTCAGACACTATAGAAATAGGCGGCAGATAATCCTAAAACATTTACGCACATGGTGTTGTGGGCAATATGCATAACTTGGGATTCGAGCAACTCAGTTCATCTACACATGACACACGCTACTGTCATAAATTCCATTTTCTAATATCCGAAATTTAACAGTCACAGCTATCACTCATTATCATGGTCAGGTCATGTCCTCATCTGTTTTTCAGTGACTGCAGAGCTCTCACATAACAATAGCCCCAAAACATGCCTACCTACCTCACTCTTGATCAAAAATGTTAAAAAGTCAATGATAGGGACAAGCTGTTTATGCTCTTTGACAATGAAAGCTCTCCTTCTAAAGATCCTTCAGTCATCCTGAACACCCTTCGTATCACCACTGCTGCTTTGACCAAGATGGATTTGCTTACCAAATTGGAACCTGAATCGTTCAAAGCCACACCTAACAAATGGTTTGCCAATGTGTTTCTCCTCCTAAATGAAAAAAGCAGAATGATGAAAAGATGATGTAAGTAACTCACATTTATAGTCACACACCACAGCTTATCATATAAATGACGAAGAAAAAAAAGTCTCCTTGAGGCAGGTGCTAAGTAGAAGTAATCATTACATTTCTCTTAACTTTTCACACATTGTATGTGGGTTGAACTTTACATCACACATGCAATGTGTGAAAACTCTAAACGTTTGTCTGCGCATAGTATTTTCTAAAGGCAAGGAACCATTCCAGGACAAATTCTGTGCTAGACATCACACATTAATAAATTAAGTATTTCTAAAGCTCATACACATTCCATAAGGCGTCTGAGCACTGATGCAGTTGTAGCTAACTGGTGGGCAGATTATGAAAGTTAGATAGATTTCCAAGGCAAAAAGCCAGGTCTTCAAAGTTTTACGGAAAGGAAGATGTAGCTCTAAACCGGATATGGATAAAGGAAGAGTTTTCCAGATCTTAGCTACTGTGACCAAGAAGGCTTTCCTCCCCTCTTGCTCTTCTGTATGTCGAAACTACCATCATGTTTTTATTGGTTGATTGTAATTGTCAATTAGGGATATAGAGGAGGAAGATGTTTCTGATTCCTGCTGGTCCTATATTGAGTAGTGCCTTATGAACAATGCACAAAAGTTTAAATAGAATTCTTGCTGACAGCCAATGCAAATATATAAATCGCTCCAAGTTTGCTGACCTAGTAAAGATGGAAGGCTGAGCCTGCCTGCCTGGTGTGTCTGTTCCTGCGTGTGCATAGGCAGTGCCACTTTTCCTCGTGTTTATGTGTGTTGCTGCCACTGGCCTCTTAATCTTTATTTGGGAGTGTGTAGTTTCTTTCCACTGACGCACAGCAGGAGAAAAGCCTCTGTGGAGCAGTTATCAGAACCCCTTCCCAGTGTGAGGAGCTGGGTGGGGTAGGTGGGTGGGAGGTAGGTGGGCAGTGGTGGGTAAGGCGGATAGAGGGGCCAGTTCCTAATAGCCGTTTGAAATGCTCTAGGGCACGGTGGGTTCGCTGATTCTCAGTGATTTCTGGAAGTTTATCTCGCTGTTTGTCTTTTTCCAATTTCGCGGGAGGGAGCCTTGGGAGGGGGTCGAATCGCGGGCTTCCAACTCTGCCTGACATCCTTCAGAGTTTGTTCAAGTCAACTAACTGAACACGAGTCCATTGAGTAGTAATATTAAATGTTCTGCTGGTCTGTCGCCTGAGTTATCCGGTTGAAATGCGCTAACCAAAAGCAAGTGGGGCAGAGGGCAGGAGGGCACCAAAAGCGAGTGGGGCAGAGGACAGGAGGGCACCAAAAGCGAGTGGGGCAGAGGGCAGGAGGGCACCAAAAGCGAGTGGGGCAGAGGGCAGAAAGGCACCAAAAGCGAGTGGGGCAGAGGGCATGAGGGCACCAAAAGCAAGTGGGGCAGAGGGCAGGAGGGCACCAAAAGCGAGTGGGGCAGAGGGCAGGAGGGCACCAAAAGCGAGTGGGGCAGAGGGCAGGAGGGCACCAAAAGTGAGTGGGACAGAGGGCAGAAAGGCACCAAAAGCGAGTGGGGCAGAGGGCAGGAGGGCACCAAAAGCGAGTGGGGCAGAGGGCAGGAGGGCACCAAAAGCGAGTGGGGCAGAGGGCAGGAGGGCACCAAAAGCGAGTGGGGCAGAGGGCAGGAGGGCACCAAAAGTGAGTGGGACAGAGGGCAGGAGGGCACCTAAAGCGAGTGGGGCAGAGGGCAGGAGGGCACCAAAAACGAGTGGCATTTGGCGCCGCAGACACGCGAGGTTCGGTTCCTGGCGCACATAGCCATGGTTGCAGCGCACAGAGACCCTCCACTGCCGCACACAGAGGAAAATAATTAGAGGGAACATTGCTTACAAGTAAAACTAGCTAAAATGTGCCTGGCTTCTCTTCACTGAAAAGCTCATTCTGAGTACATTTTTAGCATACGTTTGCTCCTGCCGGGTCAGCTGAGCAGCGAATTTCTATTTAACCACCTGCTTTCATGAGAGACCTCAGGGCTGCATGTTTTGAGCCCAGTACTGAGCCTGAAAAGCATTTCCAACCCCACTTACAAGTAAAACTAGCTAAAATGTGCCTGGCTTCTCTTCACTGAAAAGCTCATTCTGAGTACATTTTAAGCATACGTTTGCTCCTGCCGGGTCAGCTGAGCAGCAAATTTCTATTTAACCACCTGCTATCATGAGAGACCTCAGGGCTGCATGTTTTGAGCCCAGTACTGATCCTGAAAAGCATTTCCAACCCCACTTACAAGTAAAACTAGCTAAAATGTGCCTGGCTGCTATTCACTGAAAAGCTCATTCTGTGTACATTTTTGGCATACGTTTGCTCCTACCGGGTCAGCTGAGCAGCGAATTTCTATTTAACCACCTGCTTTCATGAGAGACCTCAGGGCTGCATGTTTTGAGCCCAGTACTGATCCTGAAAAGCGTTTCCAACCCCACTTACAAGTAAAACTAGCTAAAATGTGCCTGGCTTCTCTTCACTGAAAAGCTCATTCTGAGTACATTTTTAGCATACGTTTGCTCCTGCCGGGTCAGCTGAGCAGCGAATTCCTATTTAACCACCTGCTATCATGAGAGACCTCAGGGCTGCATGTTTTGAGCCCAGTACTGATCCTGAAATGCGTGTCAACCCCACTTACAAGTAAAACTAACTAAAATGTGCCTGGCTGCTATTCACTGAAAAGCTCATTCTGTGTACATTTTTGGCATACGTTTGCTCCTACCGGGTCAGCTGAGCAGCGAATTTCTATTTAACCACCTGCTTTCATGAGAGACCTCAGGGCTGCATGTTTTGAGCCCAGTACTGATCCTGAAAAGCGTTTCCAACCCCACTTACAAGTAAAACTAGCTAAAATGTGCCTGGCTTCTCTTCACTGAAAAGCTCATTCTGAGTACATTTTTAGCATATGTTTTCTCCTGCCGGGTCAGCTGAGCAGCGAATTTCTATTTAACCACCTGCTATCATGAGAGACCTCAGGGCTGCATGTTTTGAGCCCAGTACTGATCCTGAAAAGCGTTTCCAACCCCACTTACAAGTAAAACTAGCTAAAATGTGCCTGGCTTCTCTTCACTGAAAAGCTCATTCTGAGTACATTTTTAGCATACGTTTGCTCCTGCCGGGTCAGCTGAGCAGCGAATTCCTATTTAACCACCTGCTATCATGAGAGACCTCAGGGCTGCATGTTTTGAGCCCAGTACTGATCCTGAAAAGCGTTTCCAACCCCACTTACAAGTAAAACTAGCTAAAATGTGCCTGGCTGCTATTCACTGAAAAGCTCATTCTGTGTACATTTTTGGCATACGTTTGCTCCTACTGGGTCAGCTGAGCAGCGAATTTCTATTTAACCACCTGCTTTCATGAGAGACCTCAGGGCTGAATGTTTTGAGCCCAGTACTGAGCCTGAAAAGCATTTCCAACCCCACTTACAAGTAAAACTAGCTAAAATGTGCCTGGCTTCTCTTCACTGAAAAGCTCATTCTGAGAACATTTTTAGCATACGTTTTCTCCTGCCGGGTCAGCTGAGAAGCAAATTTCTATTTAACCACCTGCTATCATGAGAGACCTCAGGGCTGCATGTTTTGAGCCCAGTACTGATCCTGAAAAGCGTTTCCAACCCCACTTACACGTAAAACTAGCTAAAATGTGCCTGGCTGCTATTCACTGAAAAGCTCATTCTGTGTACATTTTTGGCATACGTTTGCTCCTACCAGGTTAGCTGAGCTGCAAATTTCTATTTAACCACCTGCTTTCATGAGAGACCTCAGGGCTGCATGTTTTGAGCCCAGTACTGAGCCTGAAAAGCATTTCCAACCCCACTTACAAGTAAAACTAGCTAAAATGTGCCTGGCTTCTCTTCACTGAAAAGCTCATTCTGAGTACATTTTTAGCATACGTTTGCTCCTGCCGGGTCAGCTGAGCAGCGAATTTCTATTTAACCACCTGCTTTCGTGAGAGAACTCAGGGCTGCATGTTTTGAGCCCAGTACTGAGCCTGAAAAGCATTTCCAACCCCACTTACAAGTAAAACTAGCTAAAATGTGCCTGGCTGCTATTCACTGAAAAGCTCATTCTGTGTACATTTTTGGCATACGTTTGTTCCTACCGGGTCAGCTGAGCAGCGAATTTCTATTTAACCACCTGCTTTCATGAGAGACCTCAGGGCTGCATGTTTTGAGCCCAGTACTAAGCCTGAAAAGCATTTCCAACCCCACTTACAAGTAAAACTAGCTAAAATGTGCCTGGCTTATCTTCACTGAAAAGCTCATTCTGAGAACATTTTTAGCATACGTTTGCTCCTGCCGGGTCAGCTGAGCAGCAAATTTCTATTTAACCACCTGCTATCATGAGAGACCTCAGGGCTGCATGTTTTGAGCCCAGTACTGGAGCCTGAAAAGCATTTCCAACCCCACTTACAAGTAAAACTAGCTAAAATGTGCCTGGCTGCTATTCACTGAAAAGCTCATTCTGTGTACATTTTTGGCATACGTTTGCTCCTACCGGGTCAGCTGAGCAGCGAATTTCTATTTAACCACCTGCTTTCATGAGAGACCTCAGGGCTGCATGTTTTGAGCCCAGTACTGATCCTGAAAAGCGTTTCCAACCCCACTTACAAGTAAAACTAGCTAAAATGTGCCTGGCTTCTCTTCACTGAAAAGCTCATTCTGAGTACATTTTTAGCATACGTTTGCTCCTGCCGGGTCAGCTGAGCAGCGAATTCCTATTTAACCACCTGCTATCATGAGAGACCTCAGGGCTGCATGTTTTGAGCCCAGTACTGATCCTGAAAAGCGTTTCCAACCCCACTTACAAGTAAAACTAGCTAAAATGTGCCTGGCTGCTATTCACTGAAAAGCTCATTCTGTGTACATTTTTGGCATACGTTTGCTCCTACCGGGTCAGCTGAGCAGCGAATTTCTATTTAACCACCTGCTTTCATGAGAGACCTCAGGGCTGAATGTTTTGAGCCCAGTACTGAGCCTGAAAAGCATTTCCAACCCCACTTACAAGTAAAACTAGCTAAAATGTGCCTGGCTTCTCTTCACTGAAAAGCTCATTCTGAGAACATTTTTAGCATACGTTTGCTCCTGCCGGGTCAGCTGAGCAGCAAATTTCTATTTAACCACCTGCTATCATGAGAGACCTCAGGGCTGCATGTTTTGAGCCCAGTACTGGAGCCTGAAAAGCATTTCCAACCCCACTTACAAGTAAAACTAGCTAAAATGTGCCTGGCTGCTATTCACTGAAAAGCTCATTCTGTGTACATTTTTGGCATACGTTTGCTCCTACCGGGTCAGCTGAGCAGCGAATTTCTATTTAACCACCTGCTTTCATGAGAGACCTCAGGGCTGCATGTTTTGAGCCCAGTACTGATCCTGAAAAGCGTTTCCAACCCCACTTACAAGTAAAACTAGCTAAAATGTGCCTGGCTTCTCTTCACTGAAAAGCTCATTCTGAGTACATTTTTAGCATACGTTTGCTCCTGCCGGGTCAGCTGAGCAGCGAATTCCTATTTAACCACCTGCTATCATGAGAGACCTCAGGGCTGCATGTTTTGAGCCCAGTACTGATCCTGAAAAGCGTTTCCAACCCCACTTACAAGTAAAACTAGCTAAAATGTGCCTGGCTGCTATTCACTGAAAAGCTCATTCTGTGTACATTTTTGGCATACGTTTGCTCCTACCGGGTCAGCTGAGCAGCGAATTTCTATTTAACCACCTGCTTTCATGAGAGACCTCAGGGCTGAATGTTTTGAGCCCAGTACTGAGCCTGAAAAGCATTTCCAACCCCACTTACAAGTAAAACTAGCTAAAATGTGCCTGGCTTCTCTTCACTGAAAAGCTCATTCTGAGAACATTTTTAGCATACGTTTGCTCCTGCCGGGTCAGCTGAGCAGCAAATTTCTATTTAACCACCTGCTATCATGAGAGACCTCAGGGCTGCATGTTTTGAGCCCAGTACTGATCCTGAAAAGCGTTTCCAACCCCACTTACACGTAAAACTAGCTAAAATGTGCCTGGCTGCTATTCACTGAAAAGCTCATTCTGTGTACATTTTTGGCATACGTTTGCTCCTACCAGGTCAGCTGAGCTGCAAATTTCTATTTAACCACCTGCTTTCATGAGAGACCTCAGGGCTGCATGTTTTGAGCCCAGTACTGAGCCTGAAAAGCATTTCCAACCCCACTTACAAGTAAAACTAGCTAAAATGTGCCTGGCTTCTCTTCACTGAAAAGCTCATTCTGAGTACATTTTTAGCATACGTTTGCTCCTGCCGGGTCAGCTGAGCAGCGAATTTCTATTTAACCACCTGCTTTCGTGAGAGACCTCAGGGCTGCATGTTTTGAGCCCAGTACTGAGCCTGAAAAGCATTTCCAACCCCACTTACAAGTAAAACTAGCTAAAATGTGCCTGGCTGCTATTCACTGAAAAGCTCATTCTGTGTACATTTTTGGCATACGTTTGTTCCTACCGGGTCAGCTGAGCAGCGAATTTCTATTTAACCACCTGCTTTCATGAGAGACCTCAGGGCTGCATGTTTTGAGCCCAGTACTGAGCCTGAAAAGCATTTCCAACCCCACTTACAAGTAAAACTAGCTAAAATGTGCCTGGCTTATCTTCACTGAAAAGCTCATTCTGTGTAAATTTTTGGCATACGTTTGCTCCTACCGGGTCAGCTGAGCAGCGAATTCCTATTTAACCACCTGCTATCATGAGAGACCTCAGGGCTGCATGTTTTGAGCCCAGTACTGATCCTGAAAAGCGTTTCCAACCCCACTTACAAGTAAAACTAGCTAAAATGTGCCTGGCTGCTATTCACTGAAAAGCTCATTCTGTGTACATTTTTGGCATACGTTTGCTCCTACTGGGTCAGCTGAGCAGCGAATTTCTATTTAACCACCTGCTTTCATGAGAGACCTCAGGGCTGCATGTTTTGAGCCCAGTACTGAGCCTGAAAAGCATTTCCAACCCCACTTACAAGTAAAACTAGCTAAAATGTGCCTGGCTTCTCTTCACTGAAAAGCTCATTCTGAGTACATTTTTAGCATACGTTTGCTCCTGCCGGGTCAGCTGAGCAGCGAATTTCTATTTAACCACCTGCTATCATGAGAGACCTCAGGGCTGCATGTTTTGAGCCCAGTACTGAGCCTGAAAAGCATTTCCAACCCCACTTACAAGTAAAACTAGCTAAAATGTGCCTGGCTTCTCTTCACTGAAAAGCTCATTCTGAGTACATTTTTAGCATACGTTTGCTCCTGCCGGGTCAGCTGAGCAGCGAATTTCTATTTAACCACCTGCTATCATGAGAGACCTCAGGGCTGCATGTTTTGAGCCCAGTACTGATCCTGAAAAGCGTTTCCAACCCCACTTACAAGTAAAACTAGCTAAAATGTGCCTGGCTGCTCTTCACTGAAAAGTTCATTCTGTGTACATTTTTGGCATACGTTTGCTCCTACCGGGTCAGCTGAGCAGCGAATTTCTATTTAACCACCTGCTTTCATGAGAGACCTCAGGGCTGCATGTTTTGAGCCCAGTACTGAGCCTGAAAAGCATATCCAACCCCACTTACAAGCTACGTTCCCTCTAAGGCGCGCGCGCTCACCGCTCCTGACCTCACCGCGCACCACCTAGCGTGGAGCGCGCACACAGTCAGGAAGTCGCGCCGCTGGCCGCTTTGAAAGAAGCGAGCGGCGCGAATGCGGCGGAGCGGTCGTTAGGCGTGCAGGTAAGGAGGTGGGGGAGATCTTGTGGCGCTTGAGGCTAATGGGGAGGGCGGGGTAGACTCTGGCCTTTTGTTTAAGTAATGCTGTTAATCAGAGCCCCTTCACGGGCTCCGATTAACAGTAATACTTAAGCAAAAGGCCAGAGTCTTCCCCGCGCTTTCCTAACAAAAGAGTAGACAGTTTTCAAACACACGCTGTGTTTGGAAACTGCCTACGCTTTTGTTAGGAAAGCGCGGGGAAGACTCTGGCCTTTTGCTTAAGTATTACTGTTAATCGGAGCCCGTGAAGGGGCTCTGATTAACAGCATTACTTAAACAAATGGCCAGAGTCTACCCCGCCCTCCCTCATAGCCTCAAGACCTGGCCTTTCTGACGTCTTACCAGAAGACAAGACGATGTCTAAAAATTATGAAACCTGGAAGAAGAAGTGGAGTGGCCCTCATCCACCACTCTAGTTTCACCTGCCACAGAATAAAGAACAAACAGTATGAGTCCTTCAACGCATGCTTGTCAAACAATTTACTGGTACTATATTGTCCCTCTTTTGTGAAATAATCTAGCACACACCTAAAAAATTACCTACATTTATCCAACATAGCTACGTATGTTGTCTATCTTAAAATGTGCCTTAATTCTCAGACACTATAGAAATAGGCGGCAGATAATCCTAAAACATTTACGCACATGGTGTTGTGGGCAATATGCATAACTTGGGATTCGAGCAACTCAGTTCATCTACACATGACACACGCTACTGTCATAAATTCCATTTTCTAATATCCGAAATTTAACAGTCACAGCTATCACTCATTATCATGGTCAGGTCATGTCCTCATCTGTTTTTCAGTGACTGCAGAGCTCTCACATAACAATAGCCCCAAAACATGCCTACCTACCTCACTCTTGATCAAAAATGTTAAAAAGTCAATGATAGGGACAAGCTGTTTATGCTCTTTGACAAGGAAAGCTCTCCTTCTAAAGATCCTTCAGTCATCCTGAACACCCTTCGTATCACCACTGCTGCTTTGACCAAGATGGATTTGCTTACCAAATTGGAACCTGAATCGTTCAAAGCCACACCTAACAAATGGTTTGCCAATGTGTTTCTCCTCCTAAATGAAAAAAGCAGAATGATGAAAAGATGATGTAAGTAACTCACATTTATAGTCACACACCACAGCTTATCATATAAATGACGAAGAAAAAAAAGTCTCCTTGAGGCAGGTGCTAAGTAGAAGTAATCATTACATTTCTCTTAACTTTTCACACATTGTATGTGGGTTGAACTTTACATCACACATGCAATGTGTGAAAACTCTAAACGTTTGTCTGCGCATAGTATTTTCTAAAGGCAAGGAACCATTCCAGGACAAATTCTGTGCTAGACATCACACATTAATAAATTAAGTATTTCTAAAGCTCATACACATTCCATAAGGCGTCTGAGCACTGATGCAGTTGTAGCTAACTGGTGGGCAGATTATGAAAGTTAGATAGATTTCCAAGGCAAAAAGCCAGGTCTTCAAAGTTTTACGGAAAGGAAGATGTAGCTCTAAACCGGATATGGATAAAGGAAGAGTTTTCCAGATCTTAGCTACTGTGACCAAGAAGGCTTTCCTCCCCTCTTGCTCTTCTGTATGTCGAAACTACCATCATGTTTTTATTGGTTGATTGTAATTGTCAATTAGGGATATAGAGGAGGAAGATGTTTCTGATTCCTGCTGGTCCTATATTGAGTAGTGCCTTATGAACAATGCACAAAAGTTTAAATAGAATTCTTGCTGACAGCCAATGCAAATATATAAATCGCTCCAAGTTTGCTGACCTAGTAAAGATGGAAGGCTGAGCCTGCCTGCCTGGTGTGTCTGTTCCTGCGTGTGCATAGGCAGTGCCACTTTTCCTCGTGTTTATGTGTGTTGCTGCCACTGGCCTCTTAATCTTTATTTGGGAGTGTGTAGTTTCTTTCCACTGACGCACAGCAGGAGAAAAGCCTCTGTGGAGCAGTTATCAGAACCCCTTCCCAGTGTGAGGAGCTGGGTGGGGTAGGTGGGTGGGAGGTAGGTGGGCAGTGGTGGGTAAGGCGGATAGAGGGGCCAGTTCCTAATAGCCGTTTGAAATGCTCTAGGGCACGGTGGGTTCGCTGATTCTCAGTGATTTCTGGAAGTTTATCTCGCTGTTTGTCTTTTTCCAATTTCGCGGGAGGGAGCCTTGGGAGGGGGTCGAATCGCGGGCTTCCAACTCTGCCTGACATCCTTCAGAGTTTGTTCAAGTCAACTAACTGAACACGAGTCCATTGAGTAGTAATATTAAATGTTCTGCTGGTCTGTCGCCTGAGTTATCCGGTTGAAATGCGCTAACCAAAAGCAAGTGGGGCAGAGGGCAGGAGGGCACCAAAAGCGAGTGGGGCAGAGGACAGGAGGGCACCAAAAGCGAGTGGGGCAGAGGGCAGGAGGGCACCAAAAGCGAGTGGGGCAGAGGGCAGAAAGGCACCAAAAGCGAGTGGGGCAGAGGGCATGAGGGCACCAAAAGCAAGTGGGGCAGAGGGCAGGAGGGCACCAAAAGCGAGTGGGGCAGAGGGCAGGAGGGCACCAAAAGCGAGTGGGGCAGAGGGCAGGAGGGCACCAAAAGTGAGTGGGACAGAGGGCAGAAAGGCACCAAAAGCGAGTGGGGCAGAGGGCAGGAGGGCACCAAAAGCGAGTGGGGCAGAGGGCAGGAGGGCACCAAAAGCGAGTGGGGCAGAGGGCAGGAGGGCACCAAAAGCGAGTGGGGCAGAGGGCAGGAGGGCACCAAAAGTGAGTGGGACAGAGGGCAGGAGGGCACCTAAAGCGAGTGGGGCAGAGGGCAGGAGGGCACCAAAAACGAGTGGCATTTGGCGCCGCAGACACGCGAGGTTCGGTTCCTGGCGCACATAGCCATGGTTGCAGCGCACAGAGACCCTCCACTGCCGCACACAGAGGAAAATAATTAGAGGGAACATTGCTTACAAGTAAAACTAGCTAAAATGTGCCTGGCTTCTCTTCACTGAAAAGCTCATTCTGAGTACATTTTTAGCATACGTTTGCTCCTGCCGGGTCAGCTGAGCAGCGAATTTCTATTTAACCACCTGCTTTCATGAGAGACCTCAGGGCTGCATGTTTTGAGCCCAGTACTGAGCCTGAAAAGCATTTCCAACCCCACTTACAAGTAAAACTAGCTAAAATGTGCCTGGCTTCTCTTCACTGAAAAGCTCATTCTGAGTACATTTTAAGCATACGTTTGCTCCTGCCGGGTCAGCTGAGCAGCAAATTTCTATTTAACCACCTGCTATCATGAGAGACCTCAGGGCTGCATGTTTTGAGCCCAGTACTGATCCTGAAAAGCATTTCCAACCCCACTTACAAGTAAAACTAGCTAAAATGTGCCTGGCTGCTATTCACTGAAAAGCTCATTCTGTGTACATTTTTGGCATACGTTTGCTCCTACCGGGTCAGCTGAGCAGCGAATTTCTATTTAACCACCTGCTTTCATGAGAGACCTCAGGGCTGCATGTTTTGAGCCCAGTACTGATCCTGAAAAGCGTTTCCAACCCCACTTACAAGTAAAACTAGCTAAAATGTGCCTGGCTTCTCTTCACTGAAAAGCTCATTCTGAGTACATTTTTAGCATACGTTTGCTCCTGCCGGGTCAGCTGAGCAGCGAATTCCTATTTAACCACCTGCTATCATGAGAGACCTCAGGGCTGCATGTTTTGAGCCCAGTACTGATCCTGAAATGCGTGTCAACCCCACTTACAAGTAAAACTAACTAAAATGTGCCTGGCTGCTATTCACTGAAAAGCTCATTCTGTGTACATTTTTGGCATACGTTTGCTCCTACCGGGTCAGCTGAGCAGCGAATTTCTATTTAACCACCTGCTTTCATGAGAGACCTCAGGGCTGCATGTTTTGAGCCCAGTACTGATCCTGAAAAGCGTTTCCAACCCCACTTACAAGTAAAACTAGCTAAAATGTGCCTGGCTTCTCTTCACTGAAAAGCTCATTCTGAGTACATTTTTAGCATATGTTTGCTCCTGCCGGGTCAGCTGAGCAGCGAATTTCTATTTAACCACCTGCTATCATGAGAGACCTCAGGGCTGCATGTTTTGAGCCCAGTACTGATCCTGAAAAGCGTTTCCAACCCCACTTACAAGTAAAACTAGCTAAAATGTGCCTGGCTTCTCTTCACTGAAAAGCTCATTCTGAGTACATTTTTAGCATACGTTTGCTCCTGCCGGGTCAGCTGAGCAGCGAATTCCTATTTAACCACCTGCTATCATGAGAGACCTCAGGGCTGCATGTTTTGAGCCCAGTACTGATCCTGAAAAGCGTTTCCAACCCCACTTACAAGTAAAACTAGCTAAAATGTGCCTGGCTGCTATTCACTGAAAAGCTCATTCTGTGTACATTTTTGGCATACGTTTGCTCCTACTGGGTCAGCTGAGCAGCGAATTTCTATTTAACCACCTGCTTTCATGAGAGACCTCAGGGCTGAATGTTTTGAGCCCAGTACTGAGCCTGAAAAGCATTTCCAACCCCACTTACAAGTAAAACTAGCTAAAATGTGCCTGGCTTCTCTTCACTGAAAAGCTCATTCTGAGAACATTTTTAGCATACGTTTTCTCCTGCCGGGTCAGCTGAGAAGCAAATTTCTATTTAACCACCTGCTATCATGAGAGACCTCAGGGCTGCATGTTTTGAGCCCAGTACTGATCCTGAAAAGCGTTTCCAACCCCACTTACACGTAAAACTAGCTAAAATGTGCCTGGCTGCTATTCACTGAAAAGCTCATTCTGTGTACATTTTTGGCATACGTTTGCTCCTACCAGGTCAGCTGAGCTGCAAATTTCTATTTAACCACCTGCTTTCATGAGAGACCTCAGGGCTGCATGTTTTGAGCCCAGTACTGAGCCTGAAAAGCATTTCCAACCCCACTTACAAGTAAAACTAGCTAAAATGTGCCTGGCTTCTCTTCACTGAAAAGCTCATTCTGAGTACATTTTTAGCATACGTTTGCTCCTGCCGGGTCAGCTGAGCAGCGAATTTCTATTTAACCACCTGCTTTCGTGAGAGAACTCAGGGCTGCATGTTTTGAGCCCAGTACTGAGCCTGAAAAGCATTTCCAACCCCACTTACAAGTAAAACTAGCTAAAATGTGCCTGGCTGCTATTCACTGAAAAGCTCATTCTGTGTACATTTTTGGCATACGTTTGTTCCTACCGGGTCAGCTGAGCAGCGAATTTCTATTTAACCACCTGCTTTCATGAGAGACCTCAGGGCTGCATGTTTTGAGCCCAGTACTAAGCCTGAAAAGCATTTCCAACCCCACTTACAAGTAAAACTAGCTAAAATGTGCCTGGCTTATCTTCACTGAAAAGCTCATTCTGAGAACATTTTTAGCATACGTTTGCTCCTGCCGGGTCAGCTGAGCAGCAAATTTCTATTTAACCACCTGCTATCATGAGAGACCTCAGGGCTGCATGTTTTGAGCCCAGTACTGATCCTGAAAAGCGTTTCCAACCCCACTTACAAGTAAAACTAGCTAAAATGTGCCTGGCTTCTCTTCACTGAAAAGCTCATTCTGAGTACATTTTTAGCATACGTTTGCTCCTGCCGGGTCAGCTGAGCAGCGAATTCCTATTTAACCACCTGCTATCATGAGAGACCTCAGGGCTGCATGTTTTGAGCCCAGTACTGATCCTGAAAAGCGTTTCCAACCCCACTTACAAGTAAAACTAGCTAAAATGTGCCTGGCTGCTATTCACTGAAAAGCTCATTCTGTGTACATTTTTGGCATACGTTTGCTCCTACTGGGTCAGCTGAGCAGCGAATTTCTATTTAACCACCTGCTTTCATGAGAGACCTCAGGGCTGAATGTTTTGAGCCCAGTACTGAGCCTGAAAAGCATTTCCAACCCCACTTACAAGTAAAACTAGCTAAAATGTGCCTGGCTTCTCTTCACTGAAAAGCTCATTCTGAGAACATTTTTAGCATACGTTTTCTCCTGCCGGGTCAGCTGAGAAGCAAATTTCTATTTAACCACCTGCTATCATGAGAGACCTCAGGGCTGCATGTTTTGAGCCCAGTACTGATCCTGAAAAGCGTTTCCAACCCCACTTACACGTAAAACTAGCTAAAATGTGCCTGGCTGCTATTCACTGAAAAGCTCATTCTGTGTACATTTTTGGCATACGTTTGCTCCTACCAGGTCAGCTGAGCTGCAAATTTCTATTTAACCACCTGCTTTCATGAGAGACCTCAGGGCTGCATGTTTTGAGCCCAGTACTGAGCCTGAAAAGCATTTCCAACCCCACTTACAAGTAAAACTAGCTAAAATGTGCCTGGCTTCTCTTCACTGAAAAGCTCATTCTGAGTACATTTTTAGCATACGTTTGCTCCTGCCGGGTCAGCTGAGCAGCGAATTTCTATTTAACCACCTGCTTTCGTGAGAGAACTCAGGGCTGCATGTTTTGAGCCCAGTACTGAGCCTGAAAAGCATTTCCAACCCCACTTACAAGTAAAACTAGCTAAAATGTGCCTGGCTGCTATTCACTGAAAAGCTCATTCTGTGTACATTTTTGGCATACGTTTGTTCCTACCGGGTCAGCTGAGCAGCGAATTTCTATTTAACCACCTGCTTTCATGAGAGACCTCAGGGCTGCATGTTTTGAGCCCAGTACTAAGCCTGAAAAGCATTTCCAACCCCACTTACAAGTAAAACTAGCTAAAATGTGCCTGGCTTATCTTCACTGAAAAGCTCATTCTGAGAACATTTTTAGCATACGTTTGCTCCTGCCGGGTCAGCTGAGCAGCAAATTTCTATTTAACCACCTGCTATCATGAGAGACCTCAGGGCTGCATGTTTTGAGCCCAGTACTGGAGCCTGAAAAGCATTTCCAACCCCACTTACAAGTAAAACTAGCTAAAATGTGCCTGGCTGCTATTCACTGAAAAGCTCATTCTGTGTACATTTTTGGCATACGTTTGCTCCTACCGGGTCAGCTGAGCAGCGAATTTCTATTTAACCACCTGCTTTCATGAGAGACCTCAGGGCTGCATGTTTTGAGCCCAGTACTGATCCTGAAAAGCGTTTCCAACCCCACTTACAAGTAAAACTAGCTAAAATGTGCCTGGCTTCTCTTCACTGAAAAGCTCATTCTGAGTACATTTTTAGCATACGTTTGCTCCTGCCGGGTCAGCTGAGCAGCGAATTCCTATTTAACCACCTGCTATCATGAGAGACCTCAGGGCTGCATGTTTTGAGCCCAGTACTGATCCTGAAAAGCGTTTCCAACCCCACTTACAAGTAAAACTAGCTAAAATGTGCCTGGCTGCTATTCACTGAAAAGCTCATTCTGTGTACATTTTTGGCATACGTTTGCTCCTACCGGGTCAGCTGAGCAGCGAATTTCTATTTAACCACCTGCTTTCATGAGAGACCTCAGGGCTGAATGTTTTGAGCCCAGTACTGAGCCTGAAAAGCATTTCCAACCCCACTTACAAGTAAAACTAGCTAAAATGTGCCTGGCTTCTCTTCACTGAAAAGCTCATTCTGAGAACATTTTTAGCATACGTTTGCTCCTGCCGGGTCAGCTGAGCAGCAAATTTCTATTTAACCACCTGCTATCATGAGAGACCTCAGGGCTGCATGTTTTGAGCCCAGTACTGATCCTGAAAAGCGTTTCCAACCCCACTTACACGTAAAACTAGCTAAAATGTGCCTGGCTGCTATTCACTGAAAAGCTCATTCTGTGTACATTTTTGGCATACGTTTGCTCCTACCAGGTCAGCTGAGCTGCAAATTTCTATTTAACCACCTGCTTTCATGAGAGACCTCAGGGCTGCATGTTTTGAGCCCAGTACTGAGCCAGAAAAGCATTTCCAACCCCACTTACAAGTAAAACTAGCTAAAATGTGCCTGGCTTCTCTTCACTGAAAAGCTCATTCTGAGTACATTTTTAGCATACGTTTGCTCCTGCCGGGTCAGCTGAGCAGCGAATTTCTATTTAACCACCTGCTTTCGTGAGAGACCTCAGGGCTGCATGTTTTGAGCCCAGTACTGAGCCTGAAAAGCATTTCCAACCCCACTTACAAGTAAAACTAGCTAAAATGTGCCTGGCTGCTATTCACTGAAAAGCTCATTCTGTGTACATTTTTGGCATACGTTTGTTCCTACCGGGTCAGCTGAGCAGCGAATTTCTATTTAACCACCTGCTTTCATGAGAGACCTCAGGGCTGCATGTTTTGAGCCCAGTACTGAGCCTGAAAAGCATTTCCAACCCCACTTACAAGTAAAACTAGCTAAAATGTGCCTGGCTTATCTTCACTGAAAAGCTCATTCTGAGAACATTTTTAGCATACGTTTGCTCCTGCCGGGTCAGCTGAGCAGCAAATTTCTATTTAACCATCTGCTATCATGAGAGACCTCAGGGCTGCATGTTTTGAGCCCAGTACTGGAGCCTGAAAAGCATTTCCAACCCCACTTACAAGTAAAACTAGCTAAAATGTGCCTGGCTGCTATTCACTGAAAAGCTCATTCTGTGTAAATTTTTGGCATACGTTTGCTCCTACCGGGTCAGCTGAGCAGCGAATTTCTATTTAACCACCTGCTTTCATGAGAGACCTCAGGGCTGCATGTTTTGAGCCCAGTACTGAGCCTGAAAAGCATTTCCAACCCCACTTACAAGTAAAACTAGCTAAAATGTGCCTGGCTTCTCTTCACTGAAAAGCTCATTCTGAGTACATTTTTAGCATACGTTTGCTCCTGCCGGGTCAGCTGAGCAGCGAATTTCTATTTAACCACCTGCTATCATGAGAGACCTCAGGGCTGCATGTTTTGAGCCCAGTACTGAGCCTGAAAAGCATTTCCAACCCCACCTACAAGTAAAACTAGCTAAAATGTGCCTGGCTTCTCTTCACTGAAAAGCTCATTCTGAGTACATTTTTAGCATACGTTTGCTCCTGCCGGGTCAGCTGAGCAGCAAATTTCTATTTAACCACCTGCTATCATGAGAGACCTCAGGGCTGCATGTTTTGAGCCCAGTACTGATCCTGAAAAGCGTTTCCAACCCCACTTACAAGTAAAACTAGCTAAAATGTGCCTGGCTGCTCTTCACTAAAAAGCTCATTCGGTGTACATTTTTGGCATACGTTTGCTCCTACCGGGTCAGCTGAGCAGCGAATTTCTATTTAACCACCTGCTTTCATGAGAGACCTCAGGGCTGCATGTTTTGAGCCCAGTACTGAGCCTGAAAAGCATTTCCAACCCCACTTACAAGTAAAACTAGCTAAAATGTGCCTGGCTTCTCTTCACTGAAAAGCTCATTCTGAGTACATTTTTAGCATACGTTTGCTCCTGCCGGGTCAGCTGAGCAGCGAATTTATATTTAACCACCTGCTTTCGTGAGAGACCTCAGGGCTGCATGTTTTGAGCCCAGTACTGAGCCTGAAAAGCATTTCCAACCCCACTTACAAGTAAAACTAGCTAAAATGTGCCTGGCTGCTATTCACTGAAAAGCTCATTCTGTGTACATTTTTGGCATACGTTTGTTCCTACCGGGTCAGCTGAGCAGCGAATTTCTATTTAACCACCTGCTTTCATGAGAGACCTCAGGGCTGCATGTTTTGAGCCCAGTACTGAGCCTGAAAAGCATTTCCAACCCCACTTACAAGTAAAACTAGCTAAAATGTGCCTGGCTTATCTTCACTGAAAAGCTCATTCTGAGAACATTTTTAGCATACGTTTGCTCCTGCCGGGTCAGCTGAGCAGCAAATTTCTATTTAACCACCTGCTATCATGAGAGACCTCAGGGCTGCATGTTTTGAGCCCAGTACTGGAGCCTGAAAAGCATTTCCAACCCCACTTGCAAGTAAAACTAGCTAAAATGTGCCTGGCTGCTATTCACTGAAAAGCTCATTCTGTGTACATTTTTGGCATACGTTTGCTCCTACCGGGTCAGCTGAGCAGCGAATTTCTATTTAACCACCTGCTTTCATGAGAGACCTCAGGGCTGCATGTTTTGAGCCCAGTACTGATCCTGAAAAGCGTTTCCAACCCCACTTACAAGTAAAACTAGCTAAAATGTGCCTGGCTTCTCTTCACTGAAAAGCTCATTCTGAGAACATTTTTAGCATACGTTTGCTCCTGCCGGGTCAGCTGAGCAGCAAATTTCTATTTAACCACCTGCTATCATGAGAGACCTCAGGGCTGCATGTTTTGAGCCCAGTACTGGAGCCTGAAAAGCATTTCCAACCCCACTTACAAGTAAAACTAGCTAAAATGTGCCTGGCTGCTATTCACTGAAAAGCTCATTCTGTGTACATTTTTGGCATACGTTTGCTCCTACCGGGTCAGCTGAGCAGCGAATTTCTATTTAACCACCTGCTTTCATGAGAGACCTCAGGGCTGCACGTTTTGAGCCCAGTACTGATCCTGAAAAGCGTTTCCAACCCCACTTACAAGTAAAACTAGCTAAAATGTGCCTGGCTTCTCTTCACTGAAAAGCTCATTCTGAGTACATTTTTAGCATACGTTTGCTCCTGCCGGGTCAGCTGAGCAGCGAATTCCTATTTAACCACCTGCTATCATGAGAGACCTCAGGGCTGCATGTTTTGAGCCCAGTACTGATCCTGAAAAGCGTTTCCAACCCCACTTACAAGTAAAACTAGCTAAAATGTGCCTGGCTGCTATTCACTGAAAAGCTCATTCTGTGTACATTTTTGGCATACGTTTGCTCCTACCGGGTCAGCTGAGCAGCGAATTTCTATTTAACCACCTGCTTTCATGAGAGACCTCAGGGCTGAATGTTTTGAGCCCAGTACTGAGCCTGAAAAGCATTTCCAACCCCACTTACAAGTAAAACTAGCTAAAATGTGCCTGGCTTCTCTTCACTGAAAAGCTCATTCTGAGAACATTTTTAGCATACGTTTGCTCCTGCCGGGTCAGCTGAGCAGCAAATTTCTATTTAACCACCTGCTATCATGAGAGACCTCAGGGCTGCATGTTTTGAGCCCAGTACTGATCCTGAAAAGCGTTTCCAACCCCACTTACACGTAAAACTAGCTAAAATGTGCCTGGCTGCTATTCACTGAAAAGCTCATTCTGTGTACATTTTTGGCATACGTTTGCTCCTACCAGGTCAGCTGAGCTGCAAATTTCTATTTAACCACCTGCTTTCATGAGAGACCTCAGGGCTGCATGTTTTGAGCCCAGTACTGAGCCTGAAAAGCATTTCCAACCCCACTTACAAGTAAAACTAGCTAAAATGTGCCTGGCTTCTCTTCACTGAAAAGCTCATTCTGAGTATATTTTTAGCATACGTTTGCTCCTGCCGGGTCAGCTGAGCAGCGAATTTCTATTTAACCACCTGCTTTCGTGAGAGACCTCAGGGCTGCATGTTTTGAGCCCAGTACTGAGCCTGAAAAGCATTTCCAACCCCACTTACAAGTAAAACTAGCTAAAATGTGCCTGGCTGCTATTCACTGAAAAGCTCATTCTGTGTACATTTTTGGCATACGTTTGTTCCTACCGGGTCAGCTGAGCAGCGAATTTCTATTTAACCACCTGCTTTCATGAGAGACCTCAGGGCTGCATGTTTTGAGCCCAGTACTGAGCCTGAAAAGCATTTCCAACCCCACTTACAAGTAAAACTAGCTAAAATGTGCCTGGCTTATCTTCACTGAAAAGCTCATTCTGAGAACATTTTTAGCATACGTTTGCTCCTGCCGGGTCAGCTGAGCAGCAAATTTCTATTTAACCACCTGCTATCATGAGAGACCTCAGGGCTGCATGTTTTGAGCCCAGTACTGGAGCCTGAAAAGCATTTCCAACCCCACTTACAAGTAAAACTAGCTAAAATGTGCCTGGCTGCTATTCACTGAAAAGCTCATTCTGTGTAAATTTTTGGCATACGTTTGCTCCTACCGGGTCAGCTGAGCAGCGAATTTCTATTTAACCACCTGCTTTCATGAGAGACCTCAGGGCTGCATGTTTTGAGCCCAGTACTGAGCCTGAAAAGCATTTCCAACCCCACTTACAAGTAAAACTAGCTAAAATGTGCCTGGCTTCTCTTCACTGAAAAGCTCATTCTGAGTACATTTTTAGCATACGTTTGCTCCTGCCGGGTCAGCTGAGCAGCGAATTTCTATTTAACCACCTGCTATCATGAGAGACCTCAGGGCTGCATGTTTTGAGCCCAGTACTGAGCCTGAAAAGCATTTCCAACCCCACTTACAAGTAAAACTAGCTAAAATGTGCCTGGCTTCTCTTCACTGAAAAGCTCATTCTGAGTACATTTTTAGCATACGTTTGCTCCTGCCGGGTCAGCTGAGCAGCAAATTTCTATTTAACCACCTGCTATCATGAGAGACCTCAGGGTTGCATGTTTTGAGCCCAGTACTGATCCTGAAAAGCGTTTCCAACCCCACTTACAAGTAAAAGTAGCTAAAATGTGCCTGGCTGCTCTTCACTAAAAAGCTCATTCTGTGTACATTTTTGGCATACGTTTGCTCCTACCGGGTCAGCTGAGCAGCGAATTTCTATTTAACCACCTGCTTTCATGAGAGACCTCAGGGCTGCATGTTTTGAGCCCAGTACTGAGCCTGAAAAGCATTTCCAACCCCACTTACAAGTAAAACTAGCTAAAATGTGCCTGGCTTCTCTTCACTGAAAAGCTCATTCTGAGTACATTTTTAGCATACGTTTGCTCCTGCCGGGTCAGCTGAGCAGCGAATTTCTATTTAACCACCTGCTTTCGTGAGAGACCTCAGGGCTGCATGTTTTGAGCCCAGTACTGAGCCTGAAAAGCATTTCCAACCCCACTTACAAGTAAAACTAGCTAAAATGTGCCTGGCTGCTATTCACTGAAAAGCTCATTCTGTGTACATTTTTGGCATACGTTTGTTCCTACCGGGTCAGCTGAGCAGCGAATTTCTATTTAACCACCTGCTTTCATGAGAGACCTCAGGGCTGCATGTTGTGAGCCCAGTACTGAGCCTGAAAAGCATTTCCAACCCCACTTACAAGTAAAACTAGCTAAAATGTGCCTGGCTTATCTTCACTGAAAAGCTCATTCTGAGAACATTTTTAGCATACGTTTGCTCCTGCCGGGTCAGCTGAGCAGCAAATTTCTATTTAACCACCTGCTATCATGAGAGACCTCAGGGCTGCATGTTTTGAGCCCAGTACTGGAGCCTGAAAAGCATTTCCAACCCCACTTACAAGTAAAACTGGCTAAAATGTGCCTGGCTGCTATTCACTGAAAAGCTCATTCTGTGTACATTTTTGGCATACGT
Organism: Lissotriton vulgaris; assembly: GCF_964263255.1. NCBI lineage: Eukaryota > Metazoa > Chordata > Amphibia > Caudata > Salamandridae > Lissotriton > Lissotriton vulgaris. Next base: position 36,800 of record NW_028241988.1, read on the forward strand.
TTGCTCCTACCGGGTCAGCTGAGCAGCAAATTTCTATTTAACTACCTGCTTTCATGAGAGACCTCAGGGCTGCATGTTTTGAGCCCAGTACTGAGCCTGAAAAGCATTTCCAACCCCACTTACAAGTAAAACTAGCTAAAATGTGCCTGGCTTCTCTTCACTGAAAAGCTCATTCTGAGTACATTTTAAGCATACGTTTGCTCCTGCCGGGTCAGCTGAGCAGCAAATTTCTATTTAACCACCTGCTTTCATGAGAGACCTCAGGGCTGCATGTTTTGAGCCCAGTACTGAGCCTGAAAAGCATTTCCAACCCCACTTACAAGTAAAACTAGCTAAAATGTGCCTGGCTTCTCTTCACTGAAAAGCTCATTCTGAGTACATTTTCAGCATACGTTTGCTCCTGCCGGGTCAGCTGAGCAGCGAATTTCTATTTAACCACCTGCTATCATGAGAGACCTCAGGGCTGCATGTTTTGAGCCCAGTACTGAGCCTGAAAAGCGTTTCCAACCCCACTTACAAGTAAAACTAGCTAAAATGTGCCTGGCTTCTCTTCACTTAATTGCTCATTCTGAGTACATTTTTAGCATACGTTTGCTCCTGCCGGGTCAGCTGAGCAGCGAATTTCTATTTAACCACCTGCTATCATGAGAGACCTCAGGGCTGCATGTTTTGAGCCCAGTACTGAGCCTGAAAAGCGTTTCCAACCCCACTTACAAGTAAAACTAGCTAAAATGTGCCTGGCTGCTATTCACTGAAAAGCTAATTCTGAGTACATTTTTAGCATACGTTTGCTCCTGCCGGGTCAGCTGAGCAGCGAATTTCTATTTAACCACCTGCTATCATGAGAGACCTCAGGGCTGCATGTTTTGAGCCCAGTACTGATCCTGAAAAGCGTTTCCAACCCCACTTACAAGTAAAACTAGCTAAAATGTGCCTGGCTGCTCTTCACTGAAAAGCTCATTCTGTGTACATTTTTTGCATACGTTTGCTCCTACCTGGTCAGCTGAGCAGCGAATTTCTATTTAACCACCTGCTTTCATGAGAGACCTCAGGGCTGCATGTTTTGAGCCCAGTACTGAGCCTGAAAAACATTTCCAACCCCACTTACAAGTAAAACTAGCTAAAATGTGCCTGGCTTCTCTTCACTGAAAAGCTCATTCTGAGAACATTTTTAGCATACGTTTGCTCCTGCCGGGTCAGCTGAGCAGCAAATTTCTATTTAACCACCTGCTATCATGAGAGACCTCAGGGCTGCATGTTTTGAGCCCAGTGCTGATCCTGAAAAGCGTTTCCAACCACACTTACAAGTAAAACTAGCTAAAATGTGCCTGGCTGCTATTCACTGAAAAGCTCATTCTGTGTACATTTTTGGCATACGTTTGCTCCTACCAGGTCAGCTGAGCTGCGAATTTCTATTTAACCACCTGCTTTCATGAGAGACCTCAGGGCTGCATGTTTTGAGCCCAGTACTGAGCCTGAAAAGCATTTCCAACCCCACTTACAAGTAAAACTATCTAAAATGTGCCTGGCTGCTATTCACTGAAAAGCTCATTCTGTGTACATTTTTGGCATACGTTTGCTCCTACCGGGTCAGCTGAGCAGCGAATTTCTATTTAACCACCTGCTTTCATGAGAGACCTCAGGGCTGCATGTTTTGAGCCCAGTACTGAGCCTGAAAAGCATTTCCAACCCCACTTACAAGTAATACTAGCTAAAATGTGCCTGGCTTCTCTTCACTGAAAAGCTCATTCTGAGTACATTTTTAGCATACGTTTGCTCCTGCCGGGTCAGCTGAGCAGCGAATTTCTATTTAACCACCTGCTATCATGAGAGACCTCAGGGCTGCATGTTTTGAGCCCAGTACTGAGCCTGAAAAGCATTTCCAACCCCACTTACAAGTAAAACTAGCTAAAATGTGCCTGGCTTCTCTTCACTGAAAAGCTCATTCTGAGTACATTTTTAGCATACGTTTGCTCCTGCCGGGTCAGCTGAGCAGCAAATTTCTATTTAACCACCTGCTATCATGAGAGACCTCAGGGCTGCATGTTTTGAGCCCAGTACTGATCCTGAAAAGCGTTTCCAACCCCACTTACAAGTAAAACTAGCTAAAATGTGCCTGGCTGCTCTTCACTAAAAAGCTCATTCTGTGTACATTTTTGGCATACGTTTGCTCCTACCGGGTCAGCTGAGCAGCGAATTTCTATTTAACCACCTGCTTTCATGAGAGACCTCAGGGCTGCATGTTTTGAGCCCAGTACTGAGCCTGAAAAGCATTTCCAACCCCACTTACAAGTAAAACTAGCTAAAATGTGCCTGGCTTCTCTTCACTGAAAAGCTCATTCTGAGTACATTTTTAGCATACGTTTGCTCCTGCCGGGTCAGCTGAGCAGCGAATTTATATTTAACCACCTGCTTTCGTGAGAGACCTCAGGGCTGCATGTTTTGAGCCCAGTACTGAGCCTGAAAAGCATTTCCAACCCCACTTACAAGTAAAACTAGCTAAAATGTGCCTGGCTGCTATTCACTGAAAAGCTCATTCTGTGTACATTTTTGGCATACGTTTGTTCCTACCGGGTCAGCTGAGCAGCGAATTTCTATTTAACCACCTGCTTTCATGAGAGACCTCAGGGCTGCATGTTTTGAGCCCAGTACTGAGCCTGAAAAGCATTTCCAACCCCACTTACAAGTAAAACTAGCTAAAATGTGCCTGGCTTATCTTCACTGAAAAGCTCATTCTGAGAACATTTTTAGCATACGTTTGCTCCTGCCGGGTCAGCTGAGCAGCAAATTTCTATTTAACCACCTGCTATCATGAGAGACCTCAGGGCTGCATGTTTTGAGCCCAGTACTGGAGCCTGAAAAGCATTTCCAACCCCACTTACAAGTAAAACTAGCTAAAATGTGCCTGGCTGCTATTCACTGAAAAGCTCATTCTGTGTACATTTTTGGCATATGTTTGCTCCTACCGGGTCAGCTGAGCAGCGAATTTCTATTTAACCACCTGCTTTCATGAGAGACCTCAGGGCTGCATGTTTTGAGCCCAGTACTGATCCTGAAAAGCGTTTCCAACCCCACTTACAAGTAAAACTAGCTAAAATGTGCCTGGCTTCTCTTCACTGAAAAGCTCATTCTGAGAACATTTTTAGCATACGTTTGCTCCTGCCGGGTCAGCTGAGCAGCAAATTTCTATTTAACCACCTGCTATCATGAGAGACCTCAGGGCTGCATGTTTTGAGCCCAGTACTGGAGCCTGAAAAGCATTTCCAACCCCACTTACAAGTAAAACTAGCTAAAATGTGCCTGGCTGCTATTCACTGAAAAGCTCATTCTGTGTACATTTTTGGCATACGTTTGCTCCTGCCGGGTCAGCTGAGCAGCGAATTTCTATTTAACCACCTGCTTTCATGAGAGACCTCAGGGCTGCATGTTTTGAGCCCAGTACTGATCCTGAAAAGCGTTTCCAACCCCACTTACAAGTAAAACTAGCTAAAATGTGCCTGGCTTCTCTTCACTGAAAAGCTCATTCTGAGTACATTTTTAGCATACGTTTGCTCCTGCCGGGTCAGCTGAGCAGCGAATTCCTATTTAACCACCTGCTATCATGAGAGACCTCAGGGCTGCATGTTTTGAGCCCAGTACTGATCCTGAAAAGCGTTTCCAACCCCACTTACAAGTAAAACTAGCTAAAATGTGCCTGGCTGCTATTCACTGAAAAGCTCATTCTGTGTACATTTTTGGCATACGTTTGCTCCTACCGGGTCAGCTGAGCAGCGAATTTCTATTTAACCACCTGCTTTCGTGAGAGACCTCAGGGCTGAATGTTTTGAGCCCAGTACTGAGCCTGAAAAGCATTTCCAACCCCACTTACAAGTAAAACTAGCTAAAATGTGCCTGGCTTCTCTTCACTGAAAAGCTCATTCTGAGAACATTTTTAGCATACGTTTGCTCCTGCCGGGTCAGCTGAGCAGCAAATTTCTATTTAACCACCTGCTATCATGAGAGACCTCAGGGCTGCATGTTTTGAGCCCAGTACTGATCCTGAAAAGCGTTTCCAACCCCACTTACACGTAAAACTAGCTAAAATGTGCCTGGCTGCTATTCACTGAAAAGCTCATTCTGTGTACATTTTTGGCATACGTTTGCTCCTACCGGGTCAGCTGAGCTGCAAATTGCTATTTAACCACCTGCTTTCATGAGAGACCTCAGGGCTGCATGTTTTGAGCCCAGTACTGAGCCTGAAAAGCATTTCCAACCCCACTTACAAGTAAAACTAGCTAAAATGTGCCTGGCTTCTCTTCACTGAAAAGCTCATTCTGAGTATATTTTTAGCATACGTTTGCTCCTGCCGGGTCAGCTGAGCAGCGAATTTCTATTTAACCACCTGCTTTCGTGAGAGACCTCAGGGCTGCATGTTTTGAGCCCAGTACTGAGCCTGAAAAGCATTTCCAACCCCACTTACAAGTAAAACTAGCTAAAATGTGCCTGGCTGCTATTCACTGAAAAGCTCATTCTGTGTACATTTTTGGCATACGTTTGTTCCTACCGGGTCAGCTGAGCAGCAAATTTCTATTTAACCACCTGCTTTCATGAGAGACCTCAGGGCTGCATGTTTTGAGCCCAGTACTGAGCCTGAAAAGCATTTCCAACCCCACTTACAAGTAAAACTAGCTAAAATGTGCCTGGCTTATCTTCACTGAAAAGCTCATTCTGAGAACATTTTTAGCATACGTTTGCTCCTGCCGGGTCAGCTGAGCAGCAAATTTCTATTTAACCACCTGCTATCATGAGAGACCTCAGGGCTGCATGTTTTGAGCCCAGTACTGGAGCCTGAAAAGCATTTCCAACCCCACTTACAAGTAAAACTAGCTAAAATGTGCCTGGCTGCTATTCACTGAAAAGCTCATTCTGTGTAAATTTTTGGCATACGTTTGCTCCTACCGGGTCAGCTGAGCAGCGAATTTCTATTTAACCACCTGCTTTCATGAGAGACCTCAGGGCTGCATGTTTTGAGCCCAGTACTGAGCCTGAAAAGCATTTCCAACCCCACTTACAAGTAAAACTAGCTAAAATGTGCCTGGCTTCTCTTCACTGAAAAGCTCATTCTGAGTACATTTTTAGCATACGTTTGCTCCTGCCGGGTCAGCTGAGCAGCGAATTTCTATTTAACCACCTGCTATCATGAGAGACCTCAGGGCTGCATGTTTTGAGCCCAGTACTGAGCCTGAAAAGCATTTCCAACCCCACTTACAAGTAAAACTAGCTAAAATGTGCCTGGCTTCTCTTCACTGAAAAGCTCATTCTGAGTACATTTTTAGCATACGTTTGCTCCTGCCGGGTCAGCTGAGCAGCAAATTTCTATTTAACCACCTGCTATCATGAGAGACCTCAGGGCTGCATGTTTTGAGCCCAGTACTGATCCTGAAAAGCGTTTCCAACCCCACTTACAAGTAAAAGTAGCTAAAATGTGCCTGGCTGCTCTTCACTAAAAAGCTCATTCTGTGTACATTTTTGGCATACGTTTGCTCCTACCGGGTCAGCTGAGCAGCGAATTTCTATTTAACCACCTGCTTTCATGAGAGACCTCAGGGCTGCATGTTTTGAGCCCAGTACTGAGCCTGAAAAGCATTTCCAACCCCACTTACAAGTAAAACTAGCTAAAATGTGCCTGGCTTCTCTTCACTGAAAAGCTCATTCTGAGTACATTTTTAGCATACGTTTGCTCCTGCCGGGTCAGCTGAGCAGCGAATTTCTATTTAACCACCTGCTTTCGTGAGAGACCTCAGGGCTGCATGTTTTGAGCCCAGTACTGAGCCTGAAAAGCATTTCCAACCCCACTTACAAGTAAAACTAGCTAAAATGTGCCTGGCTTATCTTCACTGAAAAGCTCATTCTGAGAACATTTTTAGCATACGTTTGCTCCTGCCGGGTCAGCTGAGCAGCAAATTTCTATTTAACCACCTGCTATCATGAGAGACCTCAGGGCTGCATGTTTTGAGCCCAGTACTGGAGCCTGAAAAGCATTTCCAACCCCACTTACAAGTAAAACTGGCTAAAATGTGCCTGGCTGCTATTCACTGAAAAGCTCATTCTGTGTACATTTTTGGCATACGTTTGCTCCTACCGGGTAAGCTGAGCAGCAAATTTCTATTTAACCACCTGCTTTCATGAGAGACCTCAGGGCTGCATGTTTTGAGCCCAGTACTGAGCCTGAAAAGCATTTCCAACCCCACTTACAAGTAAAACTAGCTAAAATGTGCCTGGCTTCTCTTCACTGAAAAGCTCATTCTGAGTACATTTTAAGCATACGTTTGCTCCTGCCGGGTCAGCTGAGCAGCAAATTTCTATTTAACCACCTGCTTTCATGAGAGACCTCAGGGCTGCATGTTTTGAGCCCAGTACTGAGCCTGAAAAGCATTTCCAACCCCACTTACAAGTAAAACTAGCTAAAATGTGCCTGGCTTCTCTTCACTGAAAAGCTCATTCTGAGTACATTTTCAGCATACGTTTGCTCCTGCCGGGTCAGCTGAGCAGCGAATTTCTATTTAACCACCTGCTATCATGAGAGACCTCAGGGCTGCATGTTTTGAGCCCAGTACTGAGCCTGAAAAGCGTTTCCAACCCCACTTACAAGTAAAACTAGCTAAAATGTGCCTGGCTGCTATTCACTGAAAAGCTCATTCTGTGTACATTTTTGGCATACGTTTGCTCCTACCGGGTCAGCTGAGCAGCGAATTTCTATTTAACCACCTGCTTTCATGAGAGACCTCAGGGCTGCATGTTTTGAGCCCAGTACTGAGCCTGAAATGCATTTCCAACCCCACTTACAAGTAATACTAGCTAAAATGTGCCTGGCTTCTCTTCACTGAAAAGCTCATTCTGAGTACATTTTTAGCATACGTTTGCTCCTGCCGGGTCAGCTGAGCAGCGAATTTCTATTTAACCACCTGCTATCATGAGAGACCTCAGGGCTGCATGTTTTGAGCCCAGTACTGATCCTGAAAAGCGTTTCCAACCCCACTTACAAGTAAAACTAGCTAAAATGTGCCTGGCTTCTCTTTACTGAAAAGCTCATTCTGAGTACATTTTTAGCATACGTTTGCTCCTGCCGGGTCAGCTGAGCAGCGAATTTCTATTTAACCACCTGCTATCATGAGAGACCTCAGGGCTGCATGTTTTGAGCCCAGTACTGAGCCTGAAAAGCGTTTCCAACCCCACTTACAAGTAAAACTAGCTAAAATGTGCCTGGCTGCTATTCACTGAAAAGCTAATTCTGAGTACATTTTTAGCATACGTTTGCTCCTGCCGGGTCAGCTGAGCAGCGAATTTCTATTTAACCACCTGCTATCATGAGAGACCTCAGGGCTACATGTTTTGAGCCCAGTACTGATCCTGAAAAGCGTTTCCAACCCCACTTACAAGTAAAACTAGCTAAAATGTGCCTGGCTGCTCTTCACTGAAAAGCTCATTCTGTGTACATTTTTTGCATACGTTTGCTCCTACCTGGTCAGCTGAGCAGCGAATTTCTATTTAACCACCTGCTATCATGAGAGACCTCAGGGCTGCATGTTTTGAGCCCAGTACTGATCCTGAAAAGCGTTTCCAACCCCACTTACAAGTAAAACTAGCTAAAATGTGCCTGGCTTCTCTTCACTGAAAAGCTCATTCTGAGTACATTTTTAGCATACGTTTGCTCCTGCCGGGTCAGCTGAGCAGCGAATTTCTATTTAACCACCTGCTATCATGAGAGACCTCAGGGCTGCATGTTTTGAGCCCAGTACTGAGCCTGAAAAGCGTTTCCAACCCCACTTACAAGTAAAACTAGCTAAAATGTGCCTGGCTGCTATTCACTGAAAAGCTCATTCTGAGTACATTTTTAGCATACGTTTGCTCCTGCCGGGTCAGCTGAGCAGCGAATTTCTATTTAACCACCTGCTATCATGAGAGACCTCAGGGCTGCATGTTTTGAGCCCAGTACTGATCCTGAAAAGCGTTTCCAACCCCACTTACAAGTAAAACTAGCTAAAATGTGCCTGGCTGCTCTTCACTGAAAAGCTCATTCTGTGTACATTTTTGGCATACGTTTGCTCCTACCGGGTCAGCTGAGCAGCGAATTTCTATTTAACCACCTGCTTATATGAGAGACCTCAGGGCTGCATGTTTTGAGCCCAGTACTGAGCCTGAAAAGCATTTCCAACCCCACTTACAAGTAAAAGTAGCTAAAATGTGCCTGGCTTCTCTTCACTGAAAAGCTCATTCTGAGAACATTTTTGGCATACGTTTGCTCCTACCGGGTCAGCTGAGCAGCGAATTTCTATTTAACCACCCGCTTTCATGAGAGACCTCAGGGCTGCATGTTTTGAGCCCAGTACTGAGCCTGAAAAGCATTTCCAACCCCACTTACAAGTAAAACTAGCTAAAATGTGCCTGGCTTCTCTTCACTGAAAAGCTCACTCTGAGGACATTTTAAGCATACGTTTGATCCTGCCGGGTCAGCTGAGCAGCGAATTTCTATTTAACCACCTGCTATCATGAGAGACCTCAGGGCTGCATGTTTTGAGCCCAGTACTGATCCTGAAAAGCGTTTCCAACCCCACTTACAAGTAAAACTAGCTAAAATGTGCCTGGCTGCTATTCACTGAAAAGCTCATTCTGTGTACATTTTTGGCATACGTTTGCTCCTACCGGGTCAGCTGAGCAGCGAATTTCTATTTAACCACCTGCTTTCATGAGAGACCTCAGGGCTGCATGTTTTGAGCCCAGTACTGAGCCTGAAAAGCATTTCCAACCCCACTTACAAGTAAAACTAGCTAAAATGTGCCTGGCTTCTCTTCACTGAAAAGCTCATTCTGAGAACATTTTTAGCATACGTTTGCTCCTGCCGGGTCAGCTGAGCAGCAAATTTCTATTTAACCACCTGCTATCATGAGAGACCTCAGGGCTGCATGTTTTGAGCCCAGTACTGATCCTGAAAAGCATTTCCAACCCCACTTACAAGTAAAACTAGCTAAAATGTGCCTGGCTGCTATTCACTGAAAAGCTCATTCTGTGTACATTTTTGGCATACGTTTGCTCCTACCAGGTCAGCTGAGCTGCGAATTTCTATTTAACCACCTGCTTTCATGAGAGACCTCAGGGCTGCATGTTTTGAGCCCAGTACTGAGCCTGAAAAGCATTTCCAACCCCACTTACAAGTAAAAGTAGCTAAAATGTGCCTGGCTGCTCTTCACTAAAAAGCTCATTCTGTGTACATTTTTGGCATACGTTTGCTCCTACCGGGTCAGCTGAGCAGCGAATTTCTATTTAACCACCTGCTTTCATGAGAGACCTCAGGGCTGCATGTTTTGAGCCCAGTACTGAGCCTGAAAAGCATTTCCAACCCCACTTACAAGTAAAACTAGCTAAAATGTGCCTGGCTTCTCTTCACTGAAAAGCTCATTCTGAGTACATTTTTAGCATACGTTTGCTCCTGCCGGGTCAGCTGAGCAGCGAATTTCTATTTAACCACCTGCTTTCGTGAGAGACCTCAGGGCTGCATGTTTTGAGCCCAGTACTGAGCCTGAAAAGCATTTCCAACCCCACTTACAAGTAAAACTAGCTAAAATGTGCCTGGCTTATCTTCACTGAAAAGCTCATTCTGAGAACATTTTTAGCATACGTTTGCTCCTGCCGGGTCAGCTGAGCAGCAAATTTCTATTTAACCACCTGCTATCATGAGAGACCTCAGGGCTGCATGTTTTGAGCCCAGTACTGGAGCCTGAAAAGCATTTCCAACCCCACTTACAAGTAAAACTGGCTAAAATGTGCCTGGCTGCTATTCACTGAAAAGCTCATTCTGTGTACATTTTTGGCATACGTTTGCTCCTACCGGGTAAGCTGAGCAGCAAATTTCTATTTAACCATCTGCTTTCATGAGAGACCTCAGGGCTGCATGTTTTGAGCCCAGTACTGAGCCTGAAAAGCATTTCCAACCCCACTTACAAGTAAAACTAGCTAAAATGTGCCTGGCTTCTCTTCACTGAAAAGCTCATTCTGAGTACATTTTAAGCATACGTTTGCTCCTGCCGGGTCAGCTGAGCAGCAAATTTCTATTTAACCACCTGCTTTCATGAGAGACCTCAGGGCTGCATGTTTTGAGCCCAGTACTGAGCCTGAAAAGCATTTCCAACCCCACTTACAAGTAAAACTAGCTAAAATGTGCCTGGCTTCTCTTCACTGAAAAGCTCATTCTGAGTACATTTTCAGCATACGTTTGCTCCTGCCGGGTCAGCTGAGCAGCGAATTTCTATTTAACCACCTGCTATCATGAGAGACCTCAGGGCTGCATGTTTTGAGCCCAGTACTGAGCCTGAAAAGCGTTTCCAACCCCACTTACAAGTAAAACTAGCTAAAATGTGCCTGGCTGCTATTCACTGAAAAGCTCATTCTGTGTACATTTTTGGCATACGTTTGCTCCTACCGGGTCAGCTGAGCAGCGAATTTCTATTTAACCACCTGCTTTCATGAGAGACCTCAGGGCTGCATGTTTTGAGCCCAGTACTGAGCCTGAAAAGCATTTCCAACCCCACTTACAAGTAATACTAGCTAAAATGTGCCTGGCTTCTCTTCACTGAAAAGCTCATTCTGAGTACATTTTTAGCATACGTTTGCTCCTGCCGGGTCAGCTGAGCAGCGAATTTCTATTTAACCACCTGCTATCATGAGAGACCTCAGGGCTGCATGTTTTGAGCCCAGTACTGATCCTGAAAAGCGTTTCCAACCCCACTTACAAGTAAAACTAGCTAAAATGTGCCTGGCTTCTCTTTACTGAAAAGCTCATTCTGAGTACATTTTTAGCATACGTTTGCTCCTGCCGGGTCAGCTGAGCAGCGAATTTCTATTTAACCACCTGCTATCATGAGAGACCTCAGGGCTGCATGTTTTGAGCCCAGTACTGAGCCTGAAAAGCGTTTCCAACCCCACTTACAAGTAAAACTAGCTAAAATGTGCCTGGCTGCTATTCACTGAAAAGCTAATTCTGAGTACATTTTTAGCATACGTTTGCTCCTGCCGGGTCAGCTGAGCAGCGAATTTCTATTTAACCACCTGCTATCATGAGAGACCTCAGGGCTACATGTTTTGAGCCCAGTACTGATCCTGAAAAGCGTTTCCAACCCCACTTACAAGTAAAACTAGCTAAAATGTGCCTGGCTGCTCTTCACTGAAAAGCTCATTCTGTGTACATTTTTTGCATACGTTTGCTCCTACCTGGTCAGCTGAGCAGCGAATTTCTATTTAACCACCTGCTATCATGAGAGACCTCAGGGCTGCATGTTTTGAGCCCAGTACTGATCCTGAAAAGCGTTTCCAACCCCACTTACAAGTAAAACTAGCTAAAATGTGCCTGGCTTCTCTTCACTGAAAAGCTCATTCTGAGTACATTTTTAGCATACGTTTGCTCCTGCCGGGTCAGCTGAGCAGCGAATTTCTATTTAACCACCTGCTATCATGAGAGACCTCAGGGCTGCATGTTTTGAGCCCAGTACTGAGCCTGAAAAGCGTTTCCAACCCCACTTACAAGTAAAACTAGCTAAAATGTGCCTGGCTGCTATTCACTGAAAAGCTCATTCTGAGTACATTTTTAGCATACGTTTGCTCCTGCCGGGTCAGCTGAGCAGCGAATTTCTATTTAACCACCTGCTATCATGAGAGACCTCAGGGCTGCATGTTTTGAGCCCAGTACTGATCCTGAAAAGCGTTTCCAACCCCACTTACAAGTAAAACTAGCTAAAATGTGCCTGGCTGCTCTTCACTGAAAAGCTCATTCTGTGTACATTTTTGGCATACGTTTGCTCCTACCGGGTCAGCTGAGCAGCGAATTTCTATTTAACCACCTGCTTATATGAGAGACCTCAGGGCTGCATGTTTTGAGCCCAGTACTGAGCCTGAAAAGCATTTCCAACCCCACTTACAAGTAAAAGTAGCTAAAATGTGCCTGGCTTCTCTTCACTGAAAAGCTCATTCTGAGAACATTTTTGGCATACGTTTGCTCCTACCGGGTCAGCTGAGCAGCGAATTTCTATTTAACCACCCGCTTTCATGAGAGACCTCAGGGCTGCATGTTTTGAGCCCAGTACTGAGCCTGAAAAGCATTTCCAACCCCACTTACAAGTAAAACTAGCTAAAATGTGCCTGGCTTCTCTTCACTGAAAAGCTCACTCTGAGGACATTTTAAGCATACGTTTGATCCTGCCGGGTCAGCTGAGCAGCGAATTTCTATTTAACCACCTGCTATCATGAGAGACCTCAGGGCTGCATGTTTTGAGCCCAGTACTGATCCTGAAAAGCGTTTCCAACCCCACTTACAAGTAAAACTAGCTAAAATGTGCCTGGCTGCTATTCACTGAAAAGCTCATTCTGTGTACATTTTTGGCATACGTTTGCTCCTACCGGGTCAGCTGAGCAGCGAATTTCTATTTAACCACCTGCTTTCATGAGAGACCTCAGGGCTGCATGTTTTGAGCCCAGTACTGAGCCTGAAAAGCATTTCCAACCCCACTTACAAGTAAAACTAGCTAAAATGTGCCTGGCTTCTCTTCACTGAAAAGCTCATTCTGAGAACATTTTTAGCATACGTTTGCTCCTGCCGGGTCAGCTGAGCAGCAAATTTCTATTTAACCACCTGCTATCATGAGAGACCTCAGGGCTGCATGTTTTGAGCCCAGTACTGATCCTGAAAAGCATTTCCAACCCCACTTACAAGTAAAACTAGCTAAAATGTGCCTGGCTGCTATTCACTGAAAAGCTCATTCTGTGTACATTTTTGGCATACGTTTGCTCCTACCAGGTCAGCTGAGCTGCGAATTTCTATTTAACCACCTGCTTTCATGAGAGACCTCAGGGCTGCATGTTTTGAGCCCAGTACTGAGCCTGAAAAGCATTTCCAACCCCACTTACAAGTAAAACTAGCTAAAATGTGCCTGGCTTCTCTTCACTGAAAAGCTCATTCTGAGTACATTTTTAGCATACGTTTGCTCCTGCCGGGTCAGCTGAGCAGCGAATTTCTATTTAACCACCTGCTATCATGAGAGACCTCAGGGCTGCATGTTTTGAGCCCAGTACTGAGCCTGAAAAGCGTTTCCAACCCCACTTACAAGTAAAACTAGCTAAAATGTGCCTGGCTTCTCTTCACTGAAAAGCTCATTCTGAGTACATTTTTAGCATACGTTTGCTCCTGCCAGGTCAGCTGAGCAGCGAATTTCTATTTAACCACCTGCTATCATGAGAGACCTCAGGGCTGCATGTTTTGAGCCCAGTACTGAGCCTGAAAAGCGTTTCCAACCCCACTTACAAGTAAAACTAGCTAAAATGTGCCTGGCTGCTATTCACTGAAAAGCTAATTCTGAGTACATTTTTAGCATACGTTTGCTCCTGCCGGGTCAGCTGAGCAGCGAATTTCTATTTAACCACCTGCTATCATGAGAGACCTCAGGGCTGCATGTTTTGAGCCCAGTACTGATCCTGAAAAGCGTTTCCAACCCCACTTACAAGTAAAACTAGCTAAAATGTGCCTGGCTGCTCTTCACTGAAAAGCTCATTCTGTGTACATTTTTTGCATACGTTTGCTCCTACCTGGTCAGCTGAGCAGCGAATTTCTATTTAACCACCTGCTTTCATGAGAGACCTCAGGGCTGCATGTTTTGAGCCCAGTACTGAGCCTGAAAAACATTTCCAACCCCACTTACAATTAAAACTAGCTAAAATGTGCCTGGCTTCTCTTCACTGAAAAGCTCATTCTGAGAACATTTTTAGCATACGTTTGCTCCTGCCGGGTCAGCTGAGCAGCAAATTTCTATTTAACCACCTGCTATCATGAGAGACCTCAGGGCTGCATGTTTTGAGCCCAGTGCTGATCCTGAAAAGCGTTTCCAACCACACTTACAAGTAAAACTAGCTAAAATGTGCCTGGCTGCTATTCACTGAAAAGCTCATTCTGTGTACATTTTTGGCATACGTTTGCTCCTACCGGGTCAGCTGAGCAGCGAATTTCTATTTAACCACCTGCTTTCATGAGAGACCTCAAAGCTGCATGTTTTGAGCCCAGTACTGAGCCTGAAAAGCATTTCCAACCCCACTTACAAGTAATACTAGCTAAAATGTGCCTGGCTTCTCTTCACTGAAAAGCTCATTCTGAGTACATTTTTAGCATACGTTTGCTCCTGCCGGGTCAGCTGAGCAGCGAATTTCTATTTAACCACCTGCTATCATGAGAGACCTCAGGGCTGCATGTTTTGAGCCCAGTACTGATCCTGAAAAGCGTTTCCAACCCCACTTACAAGTAAAACTAGCTAAAATGTGCCTGGCTTCTCTTCACTGAAAAGCTAATTCTGAGTACATTTTTAGCATACGTTTGCTCCTGCCGGGTCAGCTGAGCAGCGAATTTCTATTTAACCACCTGCTATCATGAGAGACCTCAGGGCTGCATGTTTTGAGCCCAGTACTGATCCTGAAAAGCGTTTCCAACCCCACTTACAAGTAAAACTAGCTAAAATGTGCCTGGCTGCTCTTCACTGAAAAGCTCATTCTGTGTACATTTTTTGCATACGTTTGCTCCTACCTGGTCAGCTGAGCAGCGAATTTCTATTTAACCACCTGCTTTCATGAGAGACCTCAGGGCTGCATGTTTTGAGCCCAGTACTGAGCCTGAAAAACATTTCCAACCCCACTTACAATTAAAACTAGCTAAAATGTGCCTGGCTTCTCTTCACTGAAAAGCTCATTCTGAGAACATTTTTAGCATACGTTTGCTCCTGCCGGGTCAGCTGAGCAGCAAATTTCTATTTAACCACCTGCTATCATGAGAGACCTCAGGGCTGCATGTTTTGAGCCCAGTGCTGATCCTGAAAAGCGTTTCCAACCACACTTACAAGTAAAACTAGCTAAAATGTGCCTGGCTGCTATTCACTGAAAAGCTCATTCTGTGTACATTTTTGGCATACGTTTGCTCCTACCAGGTCAGCTGAGCTGCGAATTTCGATTTAACCACCTGCTTTCATGAGAGACCTCAGGGCTGCATGTTTTGAGCCCAGTACTGAGCCTGAAAAGCATTTCCAACCCCACTTACAAGTAATACTAGCTAAAATGTGCCTGGCTTCTCTTCACTGAAAAGCTCATTCTGAGTACATTTTTAGCATACGTTTGCTCCTGCCGGGTCAGCTGAGCAGCGAATTTCTATTTAACCACCTGCTATCATGAGAGACCTCAGGGCTGCATGTTTTGAGCCCAGTACTGATCCTGAAAAGCGTTTACAACCCCACTTACAAGTAAAACTAGCTAAAATGTGCCTGGCTTCTCTTCACTGAAAAGCTCATTCTGAGTACATTTTTAGCATACGTTTGCTCCTGCCGGGTCAGCTGAGCAGCGAATTTCTATTTAACCACCTGCTATCATGAGAGACCTCAGGGCTGCATGTTTTGAGCCCAGTACTGATCCTGAAAAGCGTTTCCAACCCCACTTACAAGTAAAACTAGCTAAAATGTGCCTGGCTGCTCTTTACTGAAAACTCATTCTGTGTACATTTTTTGCATACGTTTGCTCCTACCTGGTCAGCTGAGCAGCGAATTTCTATTTAACCACCTGCTTATATGAGAGACCTCAGGGCTGCATGTTTTGAGCCCAGTACTGAGCCTGAAAAGCATTTCCAACCCCACTTACAAGTAAAACTAGCTAAAATGTGCCTGGCTGCTCTTCACTGAAAAGCTCATTCTGTGTACATTTTTGGCATACGTTTGCTCCTACCTGGTCAGCTGAGCTGCGAATTTCTATTTAACCACCTGCTTTCATGAGAGACCTCAGGGCTGCATGTTTTGAGCCCAGTACTGAGCCTGAAAAGCATTTCCAACCCCACTTACAAGTAAAACGGGCTAAAATGTGCCTGGCTTCTCTTCACTGAAAAGCGCATTCTGAGTACATTTTTAGCATACGTTTGCTCCTGCCGGGTCAGCTGAGCAGCGAATTTCTATTTAACCACCTGCTATCATGAGAGACCTCAGGGCTGCATGTTTTGAGCCCAGTACTGATCCTGAAAAGCGTTTCCAACCCCACTTACAAGTAAAACTAGCTAAAATGTGCCTGGCTGCTATTCACTGAAAAGCTCATTCTGTGTACATTTTTGGCATACGTTTGCTCCTACCGGGTCAGCTGAGCAGCGAATTTCTATTTAACCACCTGCTTTCATGAGAGACCTCAGGGCTGCATGTTTTGAGCCCAGTACTGAGCCTGAAAAGCATTTCCAACCCCACTTACAAGTAAAACTACCTAAAATGTGCCTGGCTTCTCTTCACTGAAAAGCTCATTCTGAGTACATTTTTAGCATACGTTTGCTCCTGCCGGGTCAGCTGAGCAGCGAATTTCTATTTAACCACCTGCTATCATGAGAGACCTCAGGGCTGCATGTTTTGAGCCCAGTACTGATCCTGAAAAGCGTTTCCAACCCCACTTACAAGTAAAACTAGCTAAAATGTGCCTGGCTTCTCTTCACTGAAAAGCTCATTCTGAGTACATTTTAAGCATACGTTTGCTCCTGCCGGGTCAGCTGAGCAGCGAATTTCTATTTAACCACCTGCTATCATGAGAGACCTCAGGGCTGAATGTTTTGAGCCCAGTACTGATCCTGAAAAGCGTTTCCAACCCCACTTACAAGTAAAACTAGCTAAAATGTGCCTGGCTGCTATTCACTGAAAAGCTCATTCTGTGTACATTTTTGGCATACGTTTGCTCCTACCGGGTCAGCTGAGCAGCGAATTTCTATTTAACCACCTGCTTTCATGAGAGACCTCAGGGCTGCATGTTTTGAGCCCAGTACTGAGCCTGAAAAGCATTTCCAACCCCACTTACAAGTAAAACTAGCTAAAATGTGCCTGGCTTCTCTTCACTGAAAAGCTCATTCTGAGAACATTTTTAGCATACGTTTGCTCCTGCCGGGTCAGCTGAGCAGCAAATTTCTATTTAACCACCTGCTATCATGGGAGACCTCAGGGCTGCATGTTTTGAGCCCAGTACTGATCCTGAAAAGCGTTTCCAACCCCACTTACAAGTAAAACTAGCTAAAATGTGCCTGGCTGCTATTCACTGAAAAGCTCATTCTGTGTACATTTTTGGCATACGTTTGCTCCTACCAGGTCAGCTGAGCTGCGAATTTCTATTTAACCACCTGCTTTCATGAGAGACCTCAGGGCTGCATGTTTTGAGCCCAGTACTGAGCCTGAAAAGCATTTCCAACCCCACTTACAAGTAAAAGTAGCTAAAATGTGCCTGGCTGCTATTCACTGAAAAGCTCATTCTGTGTACATTTTTGGCATACGTTTGCTCCTACCGGGTCAGCTGAGCAGCGAATTTCTATTTAACCACCTGCTTTCATGAGAGACCTCAGGGCTGCATGTTTTGAGCCCAGTACTGAGCCTGAAAAGCATTTCCAACCCCACTTACAAGTAAAACTAGCTAAAATGTGCCTGGCTTCTCTTCACTGAAAAGCTCATTCTGAGAACTTTTTTAGCATACGTTTGCTCCTGCCGGGTCAGCTGAGCAGCAAATTTCTATTTAACCACCTGCTATCATGAGAGACCTCAGGGCTGCATGTTTTGAGCCCAGTACTGATCCTGAAAAGCGTTTCCAACCCCACTTACAAGTAAAACTAGCTAAAATGTGCCTGGCTTCTCTTCACTGAAAAGCTCATTCTGAGTACATTTTTAGCATACGTTTGCTCCTGCCGGGTCAGCTGAGCAGCGAATTTCTATTTAACCACCTGCTATCATGAGAGACCTCAGGGCTGCATGTTTTGAGCCCAGTACTGATCCTGAAAAGCGTTTCCAACCCCACTTACAAGTAAAACTAGCTAAAATGTGCCTGGCTGCTCTTTACTGAAAACTCATTCTGTGTACATTTTTTGCATACGTTTGCTCCTACCTGGTCAGCTGAGCAGCGAATTTCTATTTAACCACCTGCTTATATGAGAGACCTCAGGGCTGCATGTTTTGAGCCCAGTACTGAGCCTGAAAAGCATTTCCAACCCCACTTACAAGTAAAACTAGCTAAAATGTGCCTGGCTGCTATTCACTGAAAAGCTCATTCTGTGTACATTTTTGGCATACGTTTGCTCCTACCAGGTCAGCTGAGCTGCGAATTTCGATTTAACCACCTGCTTTCATGAGAGACCTCAGGGCTGCATGTTTTGAGCCCAGTACTGAGCCTGAAAAGCATTTCCAACCCCACTTACAAGTAATACTAGCTAAAATGTGCCTGGCTTCTCTTCACTGAAAAGCTCATTCTGAGTACATTTTTAGCATACGTTTGCTCCTGCCGGGTCAGCTGAGCAGCGAATTTCTATTTAACCACCTGCTATCATGAGAGACCTCAGGGCTGCATGTTTTGAGCCCAGTACTGATCCTGAAAAGCGTTTCCAACCCCACTTACAAGTAAAACTAGCTAAAATGTGCCTGGCTTCTCTTCACTGAAAAGCTCATTCTGAGTACATTTTTAGCATACGTTTGCTCCTGCCGGGTCAGCTGAGCAGCGAATTTCTATTTAACCACCTGCTATCATGAGAGACCTCAGGGCTGCATGTTTTGAGCCCAGTACTGATCCTGAAAAGCGTTTCCAACCCCACTTACAAGTAAAACTAGCTAAAATGTGCCTGGCTGCTCTTTACTGAAAACTCATTCTGTGTACATTTTTTGCATACGTTTGCTCCTACCTGGTCAGCTGAGCAGCGAATTTCTATTTAACCACCTGCTTATATGAGAGACCTCAGGGCTGCATGTTTTGAGCCCAGTACTGAGCCTGAAAAGCATTTCCAACCCCACTTACAAGTAAAACTAGCTAAAATGTGCCTGGCTGCTCTTCACTGAAAAGCTCATTCTGTGTACATTTTTGGCATACGTTTGCTCCTACCTGGTCAGCTGAGCTGCGAATTTCTATTTAACCACCTGCTTTCATGAGAGACCTCAGGGCTGCATGTTTTGAGCCCAGTACTGAGCCTGAAAAGCATTTCCAACCCCACTTACAAGTAAAACGGGCTAAAATGTGCCTGGCTTCTCTTCACTGAAAAGCGCATTCTGAGTACATTTTTAGCATACGTTTGCTCCTGCCGGGTCAGCTGAGCAGCGAATTTCTATTTAACCACCTGCTATCATGAGAGACCTCAGGGCTGCATGTTTTGAGCCCAGTACTGATCCTGAAAAGCGTTTCCAACCCCACTTACAAGTAAAACTAGCTAAAATGTGCCTGGCTGCTATTCACTGAAAAGCTCATTCTGTGTACATTTTTGGCATACGTTTGCTCCTACCGGGTCAGCTGAGCAGCGAATTTCTATTTAACCACCTGCTTTCATGAGAGACCTCAGGGCTGCATGTTTTGAGCCCAGTACTGAGCCTGAAAAGCATTTCCAACCCCACTTACAAGTAAAACTACCTAAAATGTGCCTGGCTTCTCTTCACTGAAAAGCTCATTCTGAGTACATTTTTAGCATACGTTTGCTCCTGCCGGGTCAGCTGAGCAGCGAATTTCTATTTAACCACCTGCTATCATGAGAGACCTCAGGGCTGCATGTTTTGAGCCCAGTACTGATCCTGAAAAGCGTTTCCAACCCCACTTACAAGTAAAACTAGCTAAAATGTGCCTGGCTTCTCTTCACTGAAAAGCTCATTCTGAGTACATTTTAAGCATACGTTTGCTCCTGCCGGGTCAGCTGAGCAGCGAATTTCTATTTAACCACCTGCTATCATGAGAGACCTCAGGGCTGAATGTTTTGAGCCCAGTACTGATCCTGAAAAGCGTTTCCAACCCCACTTACAAGTAAAACTAGCTAAAATGTGCCTGGCTGCTATTCACTGAAAAGCTCATTCTGTGTACATTTTTGGCATACGTTTGCTCCTACCGGGTCAGCTGAGCAGCGAATTTCTATTTAACCACCTGCTTTCATGAGAGACCTCAGGGCTGCATGTTTTGAGCCCAGTACTGAGCCTGAAAAGCATTTCCAACCCCACTTACAAGTAAAACTAGCTAAAATGTGCCTGGCTTCTCTTCACTGAAAAGCTCATTCTGAGAACATTTTTAGCATACGTTTGCTCCTGCCGGGTCAGCTGAGCAGCAAATTTCTATTTAACCACCTGCTATCATGGGAGACCTCAGGGCTGCATGTTTTGAGCCCAGTACTGATCCTGAAAAGCGTTTCCAACCCCACTTACAAGTAAAACTAGCTAAAATGTGCCTGGCTGCTATTCACTGAAAAGCTCATTCTGTGTACATTTTTGGCATACGTTTGCTCCTACCAGGTCAGCTGAGCTGCGAATTTCTATTTAACCACCTGCTTTCATGAGAGACCTCAGGGCTGCATGTTTTGAGCCCAGTACTGAGCCTGAAAAGCATTTCCAACCCCACTTACAAGTAAAAGTAGCTAAAATGTGCCTGGCTGCTATTCACTGAAAAGCTCATTCTGTGTACATTTTTGGCATACGTTTGCTCCTACCGGGTCAGCTGAGCAGCGAATTTCTATTTAACCACCTGCTTTCATGAGAGACCTCAGGGCTGCATGTTTTGAGCCCAGTACTGAGCCTGAAAAGCATTTCCAACCCCACTTACAAGTAAAACTAGCTAAAATGTGCCTGGCTTCTCTTCACTGAAAAGCTCATTCTGAGAACTTTTTTAGCATACGTTTGCTCCTGCCGGGTCAGCTGAGCAGCAAATTTCTATTTAACCACCTGCTATCATGAGAGACCTCAGGGCTGCATGTTTTGAGCCCAGTACTGAGCCTGAAAAGCATTTCCAACCCCACTTACAAGTAAAACTAGCTAAAATGTGCCTGGCTTCTCTTCACTGAAAAGCTCATTCTGTGTACATTTTTGGCATACGTTTGCTCCTACCGGGTCAGCTGAGCTGCGAATTTCTATTTAACCACCTGCTTTCATGAGAGACCTCAGGGCTGCATGTTTTGAGCCCAGTACTGAGCCTGAAAAGCATTTCCAACCCCACTTACAAGTAATACTAGCTAAAATGTGCCTGGCTTCTCTTCACTGAAAAGCTCATTCTGAGTACATTTTTAGCATACGTTTGCTCCTGCCGGGTCAGCTGAGCAGCGAATTTCTATTTAACCACCTGCTATCATGAGAGACCTCAGGGCTGCATGTTTTGAGCCCAGTACTGATCCTGAAAAGCGTTTCCAACCCCACTTACAAGTAAAACTAGCTAAAATGTGCCTGGCTGCTCTTCACTGAAAAGCTCATTCTGTGTACATTTTTTGCATACGTTTGCTCCTACCTGGTCAGCTGAGCAGCGAATTTCTATTTAACCACCTGCTTATATGAGAGACCTCAGGGCTGCATGTTTTGAGCCCAGTACTGAGCCTGAAAAGCATTTCCAACCCCACTTACAAGTAAAACTAGCTAAAATGTGCCTGGCTGCTCTTCACTGAAAAGCTCATTCTGTGTACATTTTTGGCATACGTTTGCTCCTACCTGGTCAGCTGAGCTGCGAATTTCTATTTAACCACCTGCTTTCATGAGAGACCTCAGGGCTGCATGTTTTGAGCCCAGTACTGAGCCTGAAAAGCATTTCCAACCCCACTTACAAGTAAAACTAGCTAAAATGTGCCTGGCTGCTATTCACTGAAAAGCTCATTCTGTGTACATTTTTGGCATACGTTTGCTCCTACCGGGTCAGCTGAGCAGCGAATTTCTATTTAACCACCTGCTTTCATGAGAGACCTCAGGGCTGCATGTTTTGAGCCCAGTACTGAGCCTGAAAAGCATTTCCAACCCCACTTACAAGTAAAACGGGCTAAAATGTGCCTGGCTTCTCTTCACTGAAAAGCTCATTCTGAGTACATTTTTAGCATACGTTTGCTCCTGCCGGGTCAGCTGAGCAGCGAATTTCTATTTAACCACCTGCTATCATGAGAGACCTCAGGGCTGCATGTTTTGAGCCCAGTACTGATCCTGAAAAGCGTTTCCAACCCCACTTACAAGTAAAACTAGCTAAAATGTGCCTGGCTGCTTTTCACTGAAAAGCTCATTCTGTGTACATTTTTGGCATACGTTTGCTCCTACCGGGTCAGCTGAGCAGCGAATTTCTATTTAACCACCTGCTTTCATGAGAGACCTCAGGGCTGCATGTTTTGAGCCCAGTACTGAGCCTGAAAAGCATTTCCAACCCCACTTACAAGTAAAACTACCTAAAATGTGCCTGGCTTCTCTTCACTGAAAAGCTCATTCTGAGTACATTTTTAGCATACGTTTGCTCCTACCGGGTCAGCTGAGCAGCGAATTTCTATTTAACCACCTGCTTTCATGAGAGACCTCAGGGCTGCATGTTTTGAGCCCAGTACTGAGCCTGAAAAGCATTTCCAACCCCACTTACAAGTAATACTAGCTAAAATGTGCCTGGCTTCTCTTCACTGAAAAGCTCATTCTGAGTACATTTTTAGCATACGTTTGCTCCTGCCGGGTCAGCTGAGCAGCGAATTTCTATTTAACCACCTGCTATCATGAGAGACCTCAGGGCTGCATGTTTTGAGCCCAGTACTGATCCTGAAAAGCGTTTCCAACCCCACTTACAAGTAAAACTAGCTAAAATGTGCCTGGCTGCTCTTCACTGAAAAGCTCATTCTGTGTACATTTTTTGCATACGTTTGCTCCTACCTGGTCAGCTGAGCAGCGAATTTCTATTTAACCACCTGCTTATATGAGAGACCTCAGGGCTGCATGTTTTGAGCCCAGTACTGAGCCTGAAAAGCATTTCCAACCCCACTTACAAGTAAAACTAGCTAAAATGTGCCTGGCTGCTCTTCACTGAAAAGCTCATTCTGTGTACATTTTTGGCATACGTTTGCTCCTACCTGGTCAGCTGAGCTGCGAATTTCTATTTAACCACCTGCTTTCATGAGAGACCTCAGGGCTGCATGTTTTGAGCCCAGTACTGAGCCTGAAAAGCATTTCCAACCCCACTTACAAGTAAAACTAGCTAAAATGTGCCTGGCTGCTATTCACTGAAAAGCTCATTCTGTGTACATTTTTGGCATACGTTTGCTCCTACCGGGTCAGCTGAGCAGCGAATTTCTATTTAACCACCTGCTTTCATGAGAGACCTCAGGGCTGCATGTTTTGAGCCCAGTACTGAGCCTGAAAAGCATTTCCAACCCCACTTACAAGTAAAACGGGCTAAAATGTGCCTGGCTTCTCTTCACTGAAAAGCTCATTCTGAGTACATTTTTAGCATACGTTTGCTCCTGCCGGGTCAGCTGAGCAGCGAATTTCTATTTAACCACCTGCTATCATGAGAGACCTCAGGGCTGCATGTTTTGAGCCCAGTACTGATCCTGAAAAGCGTTTCCAACCCCACTTACAAGTAAAACTAGCTAAAATGTGCCTGGCTGCTATTCACTGAAAAGCTCATTCTGTGTACATTTTTGGCATACGTTTGCTCCTACCGGGTCAGCTGAGCAGCGAATTTCTATTTAACCACCTGCTTTCATGAGAGACCTCAGGGCTGCATGTTTTGAGCCCAGTACTGAGCCTGAAAAGCATTTCCAACCCCACTTACAAGTAAAACTACCTAAAATGTGCCTGGCTTCTCTTCACTGAAAAGCTCATTCTGAGTACATTTTTAGCATACGTTTGCTCCTGCCGGGTCAGCTGAGCAGCGAATTTCTATTTAACCACCTGCTATCACGAGAGACCTCAGGGCTGCATGTTTTGAGCCCAGTACTGATCCTGAAAAGCGTTTCCAACCCCACTTACAAGTAAAACTAGCTAAAATGTGCCTGGCTTCTCTTCACTGAAAAGCTCATTCTGAGTACATTTTAAGCATACGTTTGCTCCTGCCGGGTCAGCTGAGCAGCGAATTTCTATTTAACCACCTGCTATCATGAGAGACCTCAGGGCTGAATGTTTTGAGCCCAGTACTGATCCTGAAAAGCGTTTCCAACCCCACTTACAAGTAAAACTAGCTAAAATGTGCCTGGCTGCTATTCACTGAAAAGCTCATTCTGTGTACATTTTTGGCATACGTTTGCTCCTACCGGGTCAGCTGAGCAGCGAATTTCTATTTAACCACCTGCTTTCATGAGAGACCTCAGGGCTGCATGTTTTGAGCCCAGTACTGAGCCTGAAAAGCATTTCCACCCCACTTACAAGTAAAACTAGCTAAAATGTGCCTGGCTTCACTTCACTGAAAAGCTCATTCTGAGAACATTTTTAGCATACGTTTGCTCCTGCCGGGTCAGCTGAGCAGCAAATTTCTATTTAACCACCTGCTATCATGAGAGACCTCAGGGCTGCATGTTTTGAGCCCAGTACTGATCCTGAAAAGCGTTTCCAACCCCACTTACAAGTAAAACTAGCTAAAATGTGCCTGGCTGCTATTCACTGAAAAGCTCATTCTGTGTACATTTTTGGCATACGTTTGCTCCTACCAGGTCAGCTGAGCTGCGAATTTCTATTTAACCACCTGCTTTCATGAGAGACCTCAGGGCTGCATGTTTTGAGCCCAGTACTGAGCCTGAAAAGCATTTCCAACCCCACTTACAAGTAAAAGTAGCTAAAATGTGCCTGGCTGCTATTCACTGAAAAGCTCATTCTGTGTACATTTTTGGCATACGTTTGCTCCTACCGGGTCAGCTGAGCAGCGAATTTCTATTTAACCACCTGCTTTCATGAGAGACCTCAGGGCTGCATGTTTTGAGCCCAGTACTGAGCCTGAAAAGCATTTCCAACCCCACTTACAAGTAAAACTAGCTAAAATGTGCCTGGCTTCTCTTCACTGAAAAGCTCATTCTGAGAACTTTTTTAGCATACGTTTGCTCCTGCCGGGTCAGCTGAGCAGCAAATTTCTATTTAACCACCTGCTATCATGAGAGACCTCAGGGCTGCATGTTTTGAGCCCAGTACTGAGCCTGAAAAGCATTTCCAACCCCACTTACAAGTAAAACTAGCTAAAATGTGCCTGGCTTCTCTTCACTGAAAAGCTCATTCTGTGTACATTTTTGTCATACGTTTGCTCCTACCGGGTCAGCTGAGCTGCGAATTTCTATTTAACCACCTGCTTTCATGAGAGACCTCAGGGCTGCATGTTTTGAGCCCAGTAGTGAGCCTGAAAAGCGTTTCCAACCCCACTTACAAGTAAAACTAGCTAAAATGTGCCTGGCTGCTATTCACTGAAAAGCTCATTCTGTGTACATTTTTGGCATAGGTTTGCTCCTACCGGGTCAGCTGAGCAGCGAATTTCTATTTTACCACCTTCTTTCATGAGAGACCTCAGGGCTGCATGTTTTGAGCCCAGTACTGAGCCTGAAAAGCATTTCCAACCCCACTTACAAGTAAAACTAGCTAAAATGTGCCTGGCTTCTCTTCACTGAAAAGCTCATTCTGTGTACATTTTTGGCATACGTTTGCTCCTACCGGGTCAGCTGAGCTGCGAATTTCTATTTAACCACCTGCTTTCATGAGAGACCTCAGGGCTGCATGTTTTGAGCCCAGTACTGAGCCTGAAAAGCGTTTCCAACCCCACTTACAAGTAAAACTAGCTAAAATGTGCCTGGCTTCTCTTCACTGAAAAGCTCATTCTGAGAACATTTTTAGCATACGTTTGCTCCTGCCGGGTCAGCTGAGCAGCAAATTTCTATTTAACCACCTGCTATCATGAGAGACCTCAGGGCTGCATGTTTTGAGCCCAGTACTGAGCCTGAAAAGCATTTCCAACCCCACTTACAAGTAAAACTAGCTAAAATGTGCCTGGCTTCTCTTCACTGAAAAGCTCATTCTGTGTACATTTTTGGCATACGTTTGCTCCTACCGGGTCAGCTGAGCTGCGAATTTCTATTTAACCACCTGCTTTCATGAGAGACCTCAGGGCTGCATGTTTTGAGCCCAGTACTGAGCCTGAAAAGCGTTTCCAACCCCACTTACAAGTAAAACTAGCTAAAATGTGCCTGGCTGCTATTCACTGAAAAGCTCATTCTGTGTACATTTTTGGCATACGTTTGCTCCTACCGGGTCAGCTGAGCAGCGAATTTCTATTTAACCACCTGCTTTCATGAGAGACCTCAGGGCTGCATGTTTTGAGCCCAGTACTGAGCCTGAAAAGCATTTCCAACCCCACTTACAAGTAAAACTAGCTAAAATATGCCTGGCTTCTCTTCACTGAAAAGCTCATTCTGAGTACATTTTTAGCATACGTTTGCTCCTGCCGGGTCAGCTGAGCAGCGAATTTCTATTTAACCACCTGCTATCACGAGAGACCTCAGGGCTGCATGTTTTGAGCCCAGTACTGATCCTGAAAAGCGTTTTCAACCCCACTTACAAGTAAAACTAGCTAAAATGTGCCTGGCTGCTATTCACTAAAAAGCTCATTCTGTGTACATTTTTGGCATACGTTTGCTCCTGCCGGGTCAGCTGAGCAGCGAATTTTTATTTAACCTCTTGCTTTCATGAGAGACCTCAGGGCTGCATGTTTTGAGCCCAGTACTGAGCCTGAAAAGTATTTCCAACCCCACTTACAAGTAAAACTAGCTAAAATGTGCCTGGCTGCTATTCACTGAAAAGCTCATTCTGTGTACATTTTTGGCATACGTTTGCTCCTACCGGGTCAGCTGAGCAGCGAATTTCTATTTAACCACCTGCTTTCATGAGAGACCTCAGGGCTGCATGTTTTGAGCCCAGTACTGAGCCTGAAAAGCATTTCCAACCCCACTTACAAGTAAAACTACCTAAAATGTGCCTGGCTTCTCTTCACTGAAAAGCTCATTCTGAGTACATTTTTAGCATACGTTTGCTCCTGCCGGGTCAGCTGAGCAGCGAATTTCTATTTAACCACCTGCTATCATGAGAGACCTCAGGGCTGCATGTTTTGAGCCCAGTACTGATCCTGAAAAGCGTTTCCAACCCCACTTACAAGTAAAACTAGCTAAAATGTGCCTGGCTTCTCTTCACTGAAAAGCTCATTCTGAGTACATTTTAAGCATACGTTTGCTCCTGCCGGGTCAGCTGAGCAGCGAATTTCTATTTAACCACCTGCTATCATGAGAGACCTCAGGGCTGAATGTTTTGAGCCCAGTACTGATCCTGAAAAGCGTTTCCAACCCCACTTACAAGTAAAACTAGCTAAAATGTGCCTGGCTGCTATTCACTGAAAAGCTCATTCTGTGTACATTTTTGGCATACGTTTGCTCCTACCGGGTCAGCTGAGCAGCGAATTTCTATTTAACCACCTGCTTTCATGAGAGACCTCAGGGCTGCATGTTTTGAGCCCAGTACTGAGCCTGAAAAGCATTTCCACCCCACTTACAAGTAAAACTAGCTAAAATGTGCCTGGCTTCTCTTCACTGAAAAGCTCATTCTGAGAACATTTTTAGCATACGTTTGCTCCTGCCGGGTCAGCTGAGCAGCAAATTTCTATTTAACCACCTGCTATCATGAGAGACCTCAGGGCTGCATGTTTTGAGCCCAGTACTGATCCTGAAAAGCGTTTCCAACCCCACTTACAAGTAAAACTAGCTAAAATGTGCCTGGCTGCTATTCACTGAAAAGCTCATTCTGTGTACATTTTTGGCATACGTTTGCTCCTACCAGGTCAGCTGAGCTGCGAATTTCTATTTAACCACCTGCTTTCATGAGAGACCTCAGGGCTGCATGTTTTGAGCCCAGTACTGAGCCTGAAAAGCATTTCCAACCCCACTTACAAGTAAAAGTAGCTAAAATGTGCCTGGCTGCTATTCACTGAAAAGCTCATTCTGTGTACATTTTTGGCATACGTTTGCTCCTACCGGGTCAGCTGAGCAGCGAATTTCTATTTAACCACCTGCTTTCATGAGAGACCTCAGGGCTGCATGTTTTTAGCCCAGTACTGAGCCTGAAAAGCATTTCCAACCCCACTTACAAGTAAAACTAGCTAAAATGTGCCTGGCTTCTCTTCACTGAAAAGCTCATTCTGAGAACTTTTTTAGCATACGTTTGCTCCTGCCGGGTCAGCTGAGCAGCAAATTTCTATTTAACCACCTGCTATCATGAGAGACCTCAGGGCTGCATGTTTTGAGCCCAGTACTGAGCCTGAAAAGCATTTCCAACCCCACTTACAAGTAAAACTAGCTAAAATGTGC
The DNA here is from genome assembly GCF_964263255.1 of Lissotriton vulgaris. Lineage (NCBI taxonomy): Eukaryota > Metazoa > Chordata > Amphibia > Caudata > Salamandridae > Lissotriton > Lissotriton vulgaris. Next base: position 64,920 of record NW_028241988.1, read on the forward strand.
CTGGCTTCTCTTCACTGAAAAGCTCATTCTGTGTACATTTTTGGCATACGTTTGTTCCTACCGGGTCAGCTGAGCTGCGAATTTCTATTTAACCACCTGCTTTCATGAGAGACCTCAGGGCTGCATGTTTTGAGCCCAGTACTGAGCCTGAAAAGCGTTTCCAACCCCACTTACAAGTAAAACTAGCTAAAATGTGCCTGGCTGCTATTCACTGAAAAGCTCATTCTGTGTACATTTTTGGCATAGGTTTGCTCCTACCGGGTCAGCTGAGCAGCGAATTTCTATTTAACCACCTTCTTTCATGAGAGACCTCAGGGCTGCATGTTTTGAGCCCAGTACTGAGCCTGAAAAGCATTTCCAACCCCACTTACAAGTAAAACTAGCTAAAATGTGCCTGGCTTCTCTTCACTGAAAAGCTCATTCTGTGTACATTTTTGGCATACGTTTGCTCCTACCGGGTCAGCTGAGCTGCGAATTTCTATTTAACCACCTGCTTTCATGAGAGACCTCAGGGCTGCATGTTTTGAGCCCAGTACTGAGCCTGAAAAGCGTTTCCAACCCCACTTACAAGTAAAACTAGCTAAAATGTGCCTGGCTTCTCTTCACTGAAAAGCTCATTCTGAGAACATTTTTAGCATACGTTTGCTCCTGCCGGGTCAGCTGAGCAGCAAATTTCTATTTAACCACCTGCTATCATGAGAGACCTCAGGGCTGCATGTTTTGAGCCCAGTACTGAGCCTGAAAAGCATTTCCAACCCCACTTACAAGTAAAACTAGCTAAAATGTGCCTGGCTTCTCTTCACTGAAAAGCTCATTCTGTGTACATTTTTGGCATACGTTTGCTCCTACCGGGTCAGCTGAGCTGCGAATTTCTATTTAACCACCTGCTTTCATGAGAGACCTCAGGGCTGCATGTTTTGAGCCCAGTACTGAGCCTGAAAAGCGTTTCCAACCCCACTTACAAGTAAAACTAGCTAAAATGTGCCTGGCTGCTATTCACTGAAAAGCTCATTCTGTGTACATTTTTGGCATACGTTTGCTCCTACCGGGTCAGCTGAGCAGCGAATTTCTATTTAACCACCTGCTTTCATGAGAGACCTCAGGGCTGCATGTTTTGAGCCCAGTACTGAGCCTGAAAAGCATTTCCAACCCCACTTACAAGTAAAACTAGCTAAAATATGCCTGGCTTCTCTTCACTGAAAAGCTCATTCTGAGTACATTTTTAGCATACGTTTGCTCCTGCCGGGTCAGCTGAGCAGCGAATTTCTATTTAACCACCTGCTATCACGAGAGACCTCAGGGCTGCATGTTTTGAGCCCAGTACTGATCCTGAAAAGCGTTTTCAACCCCACTTACAAGTAAAACTAGCTAAAATGTGCCTGGCTGCTATTCACTAAAAAGCTCATTCTGTGTACATTTTTGGCATACGTTTGCTCCTGCCGGGTCAGCTGAGCAGCGAATTTTTATTTAACCTCTTGCTTTCATGAGAGACCTCAGGGCTGCATGTTTTGAGCCCAGTACTGAGCCTGAAAAGTATTTCCAACCCCACTTACAAGTAAAACTAGCTAAAATGTGCCTGGCTGCTATTCACTGAAAAGCTCATTCTGTGTACATTTTTGGCATACGTTTGCTCCTACCGGGTCAGCTGAGCAGCGAATTTCTATTTAACCACCTGCTTTCATGAGAGACCTCAGGGTTGCATGTTTTGAGCCCAGTACTGATCCTGAAAAGCGTTTCCAACCCCACTTACAAGTAAAACTAGCTAAAATGTGCCTGGCTGCTCTTCACTGAAAAGCTCATTCTGTGTACATTTTTGGCATACGTTTGCTCCTACCTGGTCAGCTGAGCAGCGAATTTCTATTTAACCACCTGCTTATATGAGAGACCTCAGGGCTGCATGTTTTGAGCCCAGTACTGAGCCTGAAAAGCATTTCCAACCCCACTTACAAGTAAAACTGGGCTAAAATGTGCCTGGCTTCTCTTCACTGAAAAGCTCATTCTGAGTACATTTTTAGCATACGTTTGCTCCTGCCGGGTCAGCTGAGCAGCGAATTTCTATTTAACCACCTGCTATCATGAGAGACCTCAGGGCTGCATGTTTTGAGCCCAGTACTGATCCTGAAAAGCGTTTCCAACCCCACTTACAAGTAAAACTAGTAAAATGTGCCTGGCTTCTCTTCACTGAAAAGCTCATTCTGAGTACATTTTTAGCATACGTTTGCTCCTGCCGGGTCAGCTGAGCAGCAAATTTCTATTTAACCACCTGCTATCATGAGAGACCTCAGGGCTGCATGTTTTGAGCCCAGTACTGAGCCTGAAAAGCATTTCCAACCCCACTTACAAGTAAAACTAGCTAAAATGTGCCTGGCTGCTATTCACTGAAAAGCTCATTCTGTGTACATTTTTGGCATACGTTTGCTCCTACCAGGTCAGCTGAGCAGCGAATTTCTATTTAACCACCTGCTTTCATGAGGGACCTCAGGGCTGCATGTTTTGAGCCCAGTACTGAGCCTGAAAAGCATTTCCAACCCCACTTACAAGTAAAACTAGCTAAAATGTGCCTGGCTTCTCTTCACTGAAAAGCTCATTCTGAGAACATTTTTAGCATACGTTTGCTCCTGCCGGGTCAGCTGAGCAGCAAATTTCTATTTAACCACCTGCTATCATGAGAGACCTCAGGGCTGCATGTTTTGAGCCCAGTACTGAGCCTGAAAAGCATTTCCAACCCCACTTACAAGTAAAACTAGCTAAAATGTGCCTGGCTTCTCTTCACTGAAAAGCTCATTCTGTGTACATTTTTGGCATACGTTTGCTCCTACCGGGTCAGCTGAGCTGCGAATTTCTATTTAACCACCTGCTTTCATGCGAGACCTCAGGGCTGCATGTTTTGAGCCCAGTACTGAGCCTGAAAAGTGTTTCCAACCCCACTTACAAGTAAAACTAGCTAAAATGTGCCTGGCTGCTATTCACTGAAAAGCTCATTCTGTGTACATTTTTGGCATACGTTTGCTCCTACCGGGTCAGCTGAGCAGCGAATTTCTATTTAACCACCTGCTTTCATGAGAGACCTCAGGGCTGCATGTTTTGAGCCCAGTACTGAGCCTGAAAAGCATTTCCAACCCCATTTACAAGTAAAACTAGCTAAAATATGCCTGGCTTCTCTTCACTGAAAAGCTCATTCTGAGTACATTTTTAGCATACGTTTGCTCCTGCCGGGTCAGCTGAGCAGCGAATTTCTATTTAACCACCTGCTTTCATGAGAGACCTCAGGGCTGAATGTTTTGAGCCCAGTACTGATCCTGAAAAGCGTTTCCAACCCCACTTACAAGTAAAACTAGCTAAAATGTGCCTGGCTGCTATTCACTGAAAAGCTCATTCTGTGTACATTTTTGGCATACGTTTGCTCCTACCGGGTCAGCTGAGCAGCGAATTTCTATTTAACCACCTGCCTTCATGAGAGACCTCAGGGCTGCATGTTTTGAGCCCAGTACTGAGCCTGAAAAGCATTTCCAACCCCACTTACAAGTAAAACTAGCTAAAATGTGCCTGGCTTCTCTTCACTGAAAAGCTCATTCTGAGAACATTTTTAGCATACGTTTGCTCCTGCCGGGTCAGCTGAGCAGCAAATTTCTATTTAACCACCTGCTATCATGAGAGACCTCAGGGCTGCATGTTTTGAGCCCAGTACTGATCCTGAAAAGCGTTTCCAACCCCACTTACAAGTAAAACTAGCTAAAATGTGCCTGGCTGCTATTCACTGAAAAGCTCATTCTGTGTACATTTTTGGCATACGTTTGCTCCTACCAGGTCAGCTGAGCTGCGAATTTCTATTTAACCACCTGCTTTCATGAGAGACCTCAGGGCTGCATGTTTTGAGCCCAGTACTGAGCCTGAAAAGCATTTCCAACCCCACTTACAAGTAAAACTAGCTAAAATGTGCCTGGCTGCTATTCACTGAAAAGCTCATTCTGTGTACATTTTTGGCATACGTTTGCTCCTACCGGGTCAGCTGAGCAGCGAATTTCTATTTAACCACCTGCTTTCATGAGAGACCTCAGGGCTGCATGTTTTGAGCCCAGTACTGAGCCTGAAAAGCATTTCCAACCCCACTTACAAGTAAAACTAGCTAAAATGTGCCTGGCTTCTCTTCACTGAAAAGCTCATTCTGAGAACTTTTTTAGCATACGTTTGCTCCTGCCGGGTCAGCTGAGCAGCAAATTTCTATTTAACCACCTGCTATCATGAGAGACCTCAGGGCTGCATGTTTTGAGCCCAGTACTGAGCCTGAAAAGCATTTCCAACCCCACTTACAAGTAAAACTAGCTAAAATTTGCCTGGCTTCTCTTCACTGAAAAGCTCATTCTGAGAACATTTTTAGCATACGTTTGCTCCTGCCGGGTCAGCTGAGCAGCAAATTTCTATTTAACCACATGCTATCATGAGAGACCTCAGGGCTGCATGTTTTGAGCCCAGTACTGATCCTGAAAAGCGTTTTCAACCCCACTTACAAGTAAAACTAGCTAAAATGTGCCTGGCTGCTATTCACTAAAAAGCTCATTCTGTGTACATTTTTGGCATACGTTTGCTCCTGCCGGGTCAGCTGAGCAGCGAATTTTTATTTAACCTCTTGCTTTCATGAGAGACCTCAGGGCTGCATGTTTTGAGCCCAGTACTGAGCCTGAAAAGTATTTCCAACCCCACTTACAAGTAAAACTAGCTAAAATGTGCCTGGCTGCTCTTCACTGAAAAGCTCATTCTGTGTACATTTTTGGCATACGTTTGCTCCTACCTGGTCAGCTGAGCAGCGAATTTCTATTTAACCACCTGCTTATATGAGAGACCTCAGGGCTGCATGTTTTGAGCCCAGTACTGAGCCTGAAAAGCATTTCCAACCCCACTTACAAGTAAAACTGGGCTAAAATGTGCCTGGCTTCTCTTCACTGAAAAGCTCATTCTGAGTACATTTTTAGCATACGTTTGCTCCTGCCGGGTCAGCTGAGCAGCGAATTTCTATTTAACCACCTGCTATCATGAGAGACCTCAGGGCTGCATGTTTTGAGCCCAGTACTGATCCTGAAAAGCGTTTCCAACCCCACTTACAAGTAAAACTAGTAAAATGTGCCTGGCTTCTCTTCACTGAAAAGCTCATTCTGAGTACATTTTTAGCATACGTTTGCTCCTGCCGGGTCAGCTGAGCAGCAAATTTCTATTTAACCACCTGCTATCATGAGAGACCTCAGGGCTGCATGTTTTGAGCCCAGTACTGAGCCTGAAAAGCATTTCCAACCCCACTTACAAGTAAAACTAGCTAAAATGTGCCTGGCTGCTATTCACTGAAAAGCTCATTCTGTGTACATTTTTGGCATACGTTTGCTCCGACCAGGTCAGCTGAGCAGCGAATTTCTATTTAACCACCTGCTTTCATGAGGGACCTCAGGGCTGCATGTTTTGAGCCCAGTACTGAGCCTGAAAAGCATTTCCAACCCCACTTACAAGTAAAACTAGCTAAAATGTGCCTGGCTTCTCTTCACTGAAAAGCTCATTCTGAGAACATTTTTAGCATACGTTTGCTCCTGCCGGGTCAGCTGAGCAGCAAATTTCTATTTAACCACCTGCTATCATGAGAGACCTCAGGGCTGCATGTTTTGAGCCCAGTACTGAGCCTGAAAAGCATTTCCAACCCCACTTACAAGTAAAACTAGCTAAAATGTGCCTGGCTTCTCTTCACTGAAAAGCTCATTCTGTGTACATTTTTGGCATACGTTTGCTCCTACCGGGTCAGCTGAGCTGCGAATTTCTATTTAACCACCTGCTTTCATGAGAGACCTCAGGGTTGCATGTTTTGAGCCCAGTACTGAGCCTGAAAAGCGTTTCCAACCCCACTTACAAGTAAAACTAGCTAAAATGTGCCTGGCTGCTATTCACTGAAAAGCTCATTCTGTGTACATTTTTGGCATACGTTTGCTCCTACCGGGTCAGCTGAGCAGCGAATTTCTATTTAACCACCTGCTTTCATGAGAGACCTCAGGGCTGAATATTTTGAGCCCAGTACTGATCCTGAAAAGCGTTTCCAACCCCACTTACCAGTAAAACTAGCTAAAATGTGCCTGGCTGCTATTCACTGAAAAGCTCATTCTGTGTACATTTTTGGCATACGTTTGCTCCTACCGGGTCAGCTGAGCAGCGAATTTCTATTTAACCACCTGCTTTCATGAGAGACCTCAGGGCTGCATGTTTTGAGCCCAGTACTGAGCCTGAAAAGCATTTCCAACCCCACTTACAAGTAAAACTAGCTAAAATTTGCCTGGCTTCTCTTCACTGAAAAGCTCATTCTGAGAACATTTTTAGCATACGTTTGCTCCTGCCGGGTCAGCTGAGCAGCAAATTTCTATTTAACCACATGCTATCATGAGAGACCTCAGGGCTGCATGTTTTGAGCCCAGTACTGATCCTGAAAAGCGTTTTCAACCCCACTTACAAGTAAAACTAGCTAAAATGTGCCTGGCTGCTATTCACTAAAAAGCTCATTCTGTGTACATTTTTGGCATACGTTTGCTCCTGCCGGGTCAGCTGAGCAGCGAATTTTTATTTAACCTCTTGCTTTCATGAGTGACCTCAGGGCTGCATGTTTTGAGCCCAGTACTGAGCCTGAAAAGTATTTCCAACCCCACTTACAAGTAAAACTAGCTAAAATGTGCCTGGCTGCTATTCACTGAAAAGCTCATTCTGTGTACATTTTTGGCATACGTTTGCTCCTACCTGGTCAGCTGAGCAGCGAATTTCTATTTAACCACCTGCTTATATGAGAGACCTCAGGGCTGCATGTTTTGAGCCCAGTACTGAGCCTGAAAAGCATTTCCAACCCCACTTACAAGTAAAACTGGGCTAAAATGTGCCTGGCTTCTCTTCACTGAAAAGCTCATTCTGAGTACATTTTTAGCATACGTTTGCTCCTGCCGGGTCAGCTGAGCAGCGAATTTCTATTTAACCACCTGCTATCATGAGAGACCTCAGGGCTGCATGTTTTGAGCCCAGTACTGATCCTGAAAAGCGTTTCCAACCCCACTTACAAGTAAAACTAGTAAAATGTGCCTGGCTTCTCTTCACTGAAAAGCTCATTCTGAGTACATTTTTAGCATACGTTTGCTCCTGCCGGGTCAGCTGAGCAGCAAATTTCTATTTAACCACCTGCTATCATGAGAGACCTCAGGGCTGCATGTTTTGAGCCCAGTACTGAGCCTGAAAAGCATTTCCAACCCCACTTACAAGTAAAACTAGCTAAAATGTGCCTGGCTGCTATTCACTGAAAAGCTCATTCTGTGTACATTTTTGGCATACGTTTGCTCCTACCAGGTCAGCTGAGCAGCGAATTTCTATTTAACCACCTGCTTTCATGAGGGACCTCAGGGCTGCATGTTTTGAGCCCAGTACTGAGCCTGAAAAGCATTTCCAACCCCACTTACAAGTAAAACTAGCTAAAATGTGCCTGGCTTCTCTTCACTGAAAAGCTCATTCTGAGAACATTTTTAGCATACGTTTGCTCCTGCCGGGTCAGCTGAGCAGCAAATTTCTATTTAACCACCTGCTATCATGAGAGACCTCAGGGCTGCATGTTTTGAGCCCAGTACTGAGCCTGAAAAGCATTTCCAACCCCACTTACAAGTAAAACTAGCTAAAATGTGCCTGGCTTCTCTTCACTGAAAAGCTCATTCTGTGTACATTTTTGGCATACGTTAGCTCCTACCGGGTCAGCTGAGCTGCGAATTTCTATTTAACCACCTGCTTTCATGCGAGACCTCAGGCGTTTCCAACCCCACTTACAAGTAAAACTAGTTAAAATGTGCCTGTCTGCTATTCACTAAAAAGCTCATTCTGTGTACATTTTTGGCATACGTTTGCTCCTGCCGGGTCAGCTGAGCAGCAAATTCCTATTTAACCACCTGCTATCATGAGAGACCTCAGGGCTGCATGTTTTGAGCCCAGTACTGATCCTGAAAAGCGTTTCCAACCCCACTTACAAGTAAAACTAGCTAAAATGTGCCTGGCTGCTATTCACTGAAAAGCTCATTCTGTGTACATTTTTGGCATACGTTTGCTCCTACCGGGTCAGCTGAGCAGCGAATTTCTATTTAACCACCTGCTTTCATGAGAGACCTCAGGGCTGCATGTTTTGAGCCCAGTACTGAGCCTGAAAAGCATTTCCAACCCCACTTACAAGTAAAACTAGCTAAAATGTGCCTGGCTTCTCTTCACTGAAAAGCTCATTCTGAGAACATTTTTAGCATACGTTTGCTCCTGCCGGGTCAGCTGAGCAGCAAATTTCTATTTAACCACCTGCTATCATGAGAGACCTCAGGGCTGCATGTTTTGAGCCCAGTACTGATCCTGAAAAGGGTTTCCAACCCCACTTACACGTAAAACTAGCTAAAATGTGCCTGGCTGCTATTCACTGAAAAGCTCATTCTGTGTACATTTTTGGCATACGTTTGCTCCTACCAGGTCAGCTGAGCTGCGAATTTCTATTTAACCACCTGCTTTCATGAGAGACCTCAGGGCTGCATGTTTTGAGCCCAGTACTGAGCCTGAAAAGCATTTCCAACCCCACTTACAAGTAAAACTAGCTAAAATGTGCCTGGCTGCTATTCACTGAAAAGCTCATTCTGTGTACATTTTTGGCATACGTTTGCTCCTACCGGGTCAGCTGAGCAGCGAATTTCTATTTAACCACCTGCTTTCATGAGAGACCTCAGGGCTGCATGTTTTGAGCCCAGTACTGAGCCTGAAAAGCATTTCCAACCCCACTTACAAGTAAAACTAGCTAAAATATGCCTGGCTTCTCTTCACTGAAAAGCTCATTCTGAGTACATTTTTAGCATACGTTTGCTCCTGCCGGGTCAGCTGAGCAGCGAATTTCTATTTAACCACCTGCTATCATGAGAGACCTCAGGGCTGCATGTTTTGAGCCCAGTACTGATCCTGAAAAGCGTTTCCAACCCCACTTACAAGTAAAACTAGTTAAAATGTGCCTGGCTTCTCTTCACTGAAAAGCTCATTCTGAGTACATTATTAGCATACGTTTGCTCCTGCCGGGTCAGCTGAGCAGCGAATTTCTATTTAACCACCTGCTATCATGAGAGACCTCAGGGCTGCATGTTTTGAGCCCAGTACTGAGCCTGAAAAGCATTTCCAACCCCACTTACAAGTAAAACTAGCTAAAATATGCCTGGCTTCTCTTCACTGAAAAGCTCATTCTGAGTACATTTTTAGCATACGTTTGCTCCTGCCGGGTCAGCTGAGCAGCGAATTTCTATTTAACCACCTGCTATCATGAGACCTCAGGGCTGCATGTTTTGAGCCCAGTACTGATCCTGAAAAGCGTTTCCAACCCCACTTACAAGTAAAACTAGTTAAAATATGCCTGGCTTCTCTTCACTGAAAAGCTCATTCTGTGAACATTTTTGGCATACGTTTGCTCCTACCGGGTCAGCTGAGCAGCGAATTTCTATTTAACCACCTGCTTTCATGAGAGACCTCAGGGCTGCATGTTTTGAGCCCAGTACTGAGCCTGAAAAGCATTTCCAACCCCACTTACAAGTAAAACTAGCTAAAATATGCCTGGCTTCTCTTCACTGAAAAGCTCATTCTGAGTACATTTTTAGCATACGTTTGCTCCTGCCGGGTCAGCTGAGCAGCGAATTTCTATTTAACCACCTGCTATCATGAGAGACCTCAGGGCTGCATGTTTTGAGCCCAGTACTGATCCTGAAAAGCGTTTCCAACCCCACTTACAAGTAAAACTAGTTAAAATGTGCCTGGCTGCTATTCACTAAAAAGCTCATTCTGTGTACATTTTTGGCATACGTTTGCTCCTACTGGTTCAGCTGAGCAGCGAATTTTTATTTAACCACTTGCTTTCATGAGAGACCTCAGGGCTGCATGTTTTGAGCCCAGTACTGAGCCTGAAAAGCATTTCCAACCCCACTTACAAGTAAAACTAGCGAAAATGTGCCTGGCTTCTCTTCACTGAAAAGCTCATTCTGAGTACATTTTTAGCATACGTTTGCTCCTGCCGGGTCAGCTGAGCAGCGAATTTCTATTTAACCACCTGCTATCATGAGAGACCTCAGGGCTGCATGTTTTGAGCCCAGTACTGAGCCTGAAAAGCATTTCCAACCCCACTTACAAGTAAAACTAGCTAAAATATGCCTGGCTTCTCTTCACTGAAAAGCTCATTCTGAGTACATTTTTAGCATACGTTTGCTCCTGCCGGGTCAGCTGAGCAGCGAATTTCTATTTAACCACCTGCTATCATGAGACCTCAGGGCTGCATGTTTTGAGCCCAGTACTGATCCTGAAAAGCGTTTCCAACCCCACTTACAAGTAAAACTAGTTAAAATATGCCTGGCTTCTCTTCACTGAAAAGCTCATTCTGTGAACATTTTTGGCATACGTTTGCTCCTACCGGGTCAGCTGAGCAGCGAATTTCTATTTAACCACCTGCTTTCATGAGAGACCTCAGGGCTGCATGTTTTGAGCCCAGTACTGAGCCTGAAAAGCATTTCCAACCCCACTTACAAGTAAAACTAGCTAAAATGTGCCTGGCTTCTCTTCACTGAAAAGCTCATTCTGAGTACATTTTTAGCATATGTTTGCTCCTGCCGGGTCAGCTGAGCAGCGAATTTCTATTTAACCACCTGCTATCATGAGAGACCTCAGGGCTGCATGTTTTGAGCCCAGTACTGATCCTGAAAAGCGTTTCCAACCCCACTTACAAGTAAAACTAGCTAAAATGTGCCTGGCTTCTCTTCACTGAAAAGCTCATTCTGAGTACATTTTTAGCATACGTTTGCTCCTGCCGGGTCAGCTGAGCAGCGAATTCCTATTTAACCACCTGCTATCATGAGAGACCTCAGGGCTGCATGTTTTGAGCCCAGTACTGATCCTGAAAAGTGTTTCCAACCCCACTTACAAGTAAAACTAGCTAAAATGTGCCTGGCTGCTATTCACTGAAAAGCTCATTCTGTGTACATTTTTGGCATACGTTTGCTCCTACCGGGTCAGCTGAGCAGCGAATTTCTATTTAACCACCTGCTTTCATGAGAGACCTCAGGCTGAATGTTTTGAGCCCAGTACTGAGCCTGAAAAGCATTTCCAACCCCACTTACAAGTAAAACTAGCTAAAATGTGCCTGGCTTCTCTTCACTGAAAAGCTCATTCTGAGAACATTTTTAGCATACGTTTGCTCCTGCCGGGTCAGCTGAGCAGCAAATTTCTATTTAACCACCTGCTATCATGAGAGACCTCAGGGCTGCATGTTTTGAGCCCAGTACTGATCCTGAAAAGCGTTTCCAACCCCACTTACACGTAAAACTAGCTAAAATGTGCCTGGCTGCTATTCACTGAAAAGCTCATTCTGTGTACATTTTCGGCATACGTTTGCTCCTACCGGGTCAGCTGAGCAGCGAATTTCTATTTAACCACCTGCTTTCATGAGAGACCTCAGGGCTGCATGTTTTGAGCCCAGTACTGAGCCTGAAAAGCATTTCCAACCCCACTTACAAGTAAAACTAGCTAAAATGTGCCTGGCTGCTATTCACTGAAAAGCTCATTCTGTGTAAATTTTCGGCATACGTTTGCTCCTACCGGGTCAGCTGAGCAGCGAATTTCTATTTAACCACCTGCTTTCAAGAGAGACCTCAGGGCTGCATGTTTTGAGCCCAGTACTGAGCCTGAAAAGCATTTCCAACCCCACTTACCAGTAAAACTAGCTAAAATATGCCTGCCTTCTCTTCACTGAAAAGCTCATTCTGAGTACATTTTTAGCATACGTTTGCTCCTGCCGGGTCAGCTGAGCAGCGAATTTCTATTTAACCACCTGCTATCATGAGAGACCTCAGGGCTGCATGTTTTGAGCCCAGTACTGATCCTGAAAAGCGTTTCCAACCCCACTTACAAGTAAAACTAGTTAAAATGTGCCTGTCTGCTATTCACTAAAAAGCTCATTCTGTGTACATTTTTGGCATACGTTTGCTCCTGCCGGGTCAGCTGAGCAGCAAATTCCTATTTAACCACCTGCTATCATGAGAGACCTCAGGGCTGCATGTTTTGAGCCCAGTACTGATCCTGAAAAGCGTTTCCAACCCCACTTACAAGTAAAACTAGCTAAAATGTGCCTGGCTGCTATTCACTGAAAAGCTCATTCTGTGTACATTTTTGGCATACGTTTGCTCCTACCGGGTCAGCTGAGCAGCGAATTTCTATTTAACCACCTGCTTTCATGAGAGACCTCAGGGCTGCATGTTTTGAGCCCAGTACTGAGCCTGAAAAGCATTTCCAACCCCACTTACAAGTAAAACTAGCTAAAATGTGCCTGGCTTCTCTTCACTGAAAAGCTCATTCTGAGAACATTTTTAGCATACGTTTGCTCCTGCCGGGTCAGCTGAGCAGCAAATTTCTATTTAACCACCTGCTATCATGAGAGACCTCAGGGCTGCATGTTTTGAGCCCAGTACTGATCCTGAAAAGGGTTTCCAACCCCACTTACACGTAAAACTAGCTAAAATGTGCCTGGCTGCTATTCACTGAAAAGCTCATTCTGTGTACATTTTTGGCATACGTTTGCTCCTACCAGGTCAGCTGAGCTGCGAATTTCTATTTAACCACCTGCTTTCATGAGAGACCTCAGGGCTGCATGTTTTGAGCCCAGTACTGAGCCTGAAAAGCATTTCCAACCCCACTTACAAGTAAAACTAGCTAAAATGTGCCTGGCTGCTATTCACTGAAAAGCTCATTCTGTGTACATTTTTGGCATACGTTTGCTCCTACCGGGTCAGCTGAGCAGCGAATTTCTATTTAACCACCTGCTTTCATGAGAGACCTCAGGGCTGCATGTTTTGAGCCCAGTACTGAGCCTGAAAAGCATTTCCAACCCCACTTACAAGTAAAACTAGCTAAAATATGCCTGGCTTCTCTTCACTGAAAAGCTCATTCTGAGTACATTTTTAGCATACGTTTGCTCCTGCCGGGTCAGCTGAGCAGCGAATTTCTATTTAACCACCTGCTATCATGAGAGACCTCAGGGCTGCATGTTTTGAGCCCAGTACTGATCCTGAAAAGCGTTTCCAACCCCACTTACAAGTAAAACTAGTTAAAATGTGCCTGGCTTCTCTTCACTGAAAAGCTCATTCTGAGTACATTTTTAGCATACGTTTGCTCCTGCCGGGTCAGCTGAGCAGCGAATTTCTATTTAACCACCTGCTATCATGAGAGACCTCAGGGCTGCATGTTTTGAGCCCAGTACTGAGCCTGAAAAGCATTTCCAACCCCACTTACAAGTAAAACTAGCTAAAATATGCCTGGCTTCTCTTCACTGAAAAGCTCATTCTGAGTACATTTTTAGCATACGTTTGCTCCTGCCGGGTCAGCTGAGCAGCGAATTTCTATTTAACCACCTGCTATCATGAGACCTCAGGGCTGCATGTTTTGAGCCCAGTACTGATCCTGAAAAGCGTTTCCAACCCCACTTACAAGTAAAACTAGTTAAAATATGCCTGGCTTCTCTTCACTGAAAAGCTCATTCTGTGAACATTTTTGGCATACGTTTGCTCCTACCGGGTCAGCTGAGCAGCGAATTTCTATTTAACCACCTGCTTTCATGAGAGACCTCAGGGCTGCATGTTTTGAGCCCAGTACTGAGCCTGAAAAGCATTTCCAACCCCACTTACAAGTAAAACTAGCTAAAATATGCCTGGCTTCTCTTCACTGAAAAGCTCATTCTGAGTACATTTTTAGCATACGTTTGCTCCTGCCGGGTCAGCTGAGCAGCGAATTTCTATTTAACCACCTGCTATCATGAGAGACCTCAGGGCTGCATGTTTTGAGCCCAGTACTGATCCTGAAAAGCGTTTCCAACCCCACTTACAAGTAAAACTAGTTAAAATGTGCCTGGCTGCTATTCACTAAAAAGCTCATTCTGTGTACATTTTTGGCATACGTTTGCTCCTACTGGGTCAGCTGAGCAGCGAATTTTTATTTAACCACTTGCTTTCATGAGAGACCTCAGGGCTGCATGTTTTGAGCCCAGTACTGAGCCTGAAAAGCATTTCCAACCCCACTTACAAGTAAAACTAGCGAATATGTGCCTGGCTTCTCTTCACTGAAAAGCTCATTCTGAGTACATTTTTAGCATACGTTTGCTCCTGCCGGGTCAGCTGAGCAGCGAATTTCTATTTAACCACCTGCTATCATGAGAGACCTCAGGGCTGCATGTTTTGAGCCCAGTACTGAGCCTGAAAAGCATTTCCAACCCCACTTACAAGTAAAACTAGCTAAAATATGCCTGGCTTCTCTTCACTGAAAAGCTCATTCTGAGTACATTTTTAGCATACGTTTGCTCCTGCCGGGTCAGCTGAGCAGCGAATTTCTATTTAACCACCTGCTATCATGAGACCTCAGGGCTGCATGTTTTGAGCCCAGTACTGATCCTGAAAAGCGTTTCCAACCCCACTTACAAGTAAAACTAGTTAAAATATGCCTGGCTTCTCTTCACTGAAAAGCTCATTCTGTGAACATTTTTGGCATACGTTTGCTCCTACCGGGTCAGCTGAGCAGCGAATTTCTATTTAACCACCTGCTTTCATGAGAGACCTCAGGGCTGCATGTTTTGAGCCCAGTACTGAGCCTGAAAAGCATTTCCAACCCCACTTACAAGTAAAACTAGCTAAAATATGCCTGGCTTCTCTTCACTGAAAAGCTCATTCTGAGTACATTTTTAGCATACGTTTGCTCCTGCCGGGTCAGCTGAGCAGCGAATTTCTATTTAACCACCTGCTATCATGAGAGACCTCAGGGCTGCATGTTTTGAGCCCAGTACTGATCCTGAAAAGCGTTTCCAACCCCACTTACAAGTAAAACTAGTTAAAATGTGCCTGGCTGCTATTCACTAAAAAGCTCATTCTGTGTACATTTTTGGCATACGTTTGCTCCTACTGGGTCAGCTGAGCAGCGAATTTTTATTTAACCACTTGCTTTCATGAGAGACCTCAGGGCTGCATGTTTTGAGCCCAGTACTGAGCCTGAAAAGCATTTCCAACCCCACTTACAAGTAAAACTAGCGAAAATGTGCCTGGCTTCTCCTCACTGAAAAGCTCATTCTGAGTACATTTTTAGCATACGTTTGCTCCTGCCGGGTCAGCTGAGCAGCGAATTTCTATTTAACCACCTGCTATCATGAGAGACCTCAGGGCTGCATGTTTTGAGCCCAGTACTGATCCTGAAAAGCGTTTCCAACCCCACTTACAAGTAAAACTAGCTAAAATGTGCCTGGCTGCTCTTCACTGAAAAGCTCATTCTGTGTACATTTTTGGCATACGTTTGCTCCTACCGGGTCAGCTGAGCAGCGAATTTCTATTTAACCACCTGCTTTCATGAGAGACCTCAGGGCTGCATGTTTTGAGCCCAGTACTGAGCCTGAAAAGCATATCCAACCCCACTTACAAGTAAAACTAGCTAAAATGTGCCTGGCTTCTCTTCACTGAAAAGCTCATTCTGAGTACATTTTTAGCATACGTTTGCTCCTGCCGGGTCAGCTGAGCAGCGAATTTCTATTTGACCACCTGCTTTCATGAGAGACCTCAGGGCTGCATGTTTTGAGCCCAGTACTGAGCCTGAAAAGCATTTCCAACCCCACTTACAAGTAAAACTAGCTAAAATATGCCTGGCTTCTCTTCACTGAAAAGCTCATTCTGAGTACATTTTAAGCATACATTTGCTCCTGCCGGGTCAGCTGAGCAGCGAAATTCTATTTAACCACCTGCTATCATGAGAGACCTCAGGGCTGCATGTTTTGAGCCCAGTACTGATCCTGAAAAGCGTTTCCAACCCCACTTACAAGTAAAACTAGCTAAAATGTGCCTGGCTGCTCTTCACTGAAAAGCTCATTCTGTGTACATTTTTGGCATACGTTTGCTCCTACCGGGTCAGCTGAGCAGCGAATTTCTATTTAACCACCTGATTTCATGAGAGACCTCAGGGCTGCATGTTTTGAGCCCAGTACTGATCCTGAAAAGCGTTTCCAACCCCACTTACAAGTAAAACTAGCTAAAATGTGCCTGGCTTCTCTTCACTGAAAAGCTCATTCTGAGTACATTTTTAGCATATGTTTGCTCCTGCCGGGTCAGCTGAGCAGCGAATTCCTATTTAACCACCTGCTATCATGAGAGACCTCAGGGCTGCATGTTTTGAGCCCAGTACTGATCCTGAAAAGCGTTTCCAACCCCACTTACAAGTAAAACTAGCTAAAATGTGCCTGGCTGCTATTCACTGAAAAGCTCATTCTGTGTACATTTTTGGCATACGTTTGCTCCTACCGGGTCAGCTGAGCAGCGAATTTCTATTTAACCACCTGCTTTCATGAGAGACCTCAGGGCTGAATGTTTTGAGCCCAGTACTGAGCCTGAAAAGCATTTCCAACCCCACTTACAAGTAAAACTAGCTAAAATGTGCCTGGCTTCTCTTCACTGAAAAGCTCATTCTGAGAACATTTTTAGCATACGTTTGCTCCTGCCGGGTCAGCTGAGCAGCAAATTTCTATTTAACCACCTGCTATCATGAGAGACCTCAGGGCTGCATGTTTTGAGCTCAGTACTGATCCTGAAAAGCGTTTCCAACCCCACTTACACGTAAAACTAGCTAAAATGTGCCTGGCTGCTATTCACTGAAAAGCTCATTCTGTGTACATTTTTGGCATACGTTTGCTCCTACCAGGTCAGCTGAGCTGCACATTTCTATTTAACCACCTGCTTTCATGAGAGACCTCAGGGCTGCATGTTTTGAGCCCAGTACTGAGCCTGAAAAGCATTTCCAACCCCACTTACAAGTAAAACTAGCTAAAATGTGCCTGGCTTCTCTTCACTGAAAAGCTCATTCTGAGTACATTTTTAGCATACGTTTGCTCCTGCCGGGTCAGCTGAGCAGCGAATTTCTATTTAACCACCTGCTTTCATGAGAGACCTCAGGGCTGCATGTTTTGAGCCCAGTACTGAGCCTGAAAAGCATTTCCAACCCCACTTACAAGTAAAACTAGCTAAAATGTGCCTGGCTGCTATTCACTGAAAAGCTCATTCTGTGTACATTTTTGGCATACGTTTGTTCCTACCGGGTCAGCTGAGCAGCGAATTTCTATTTAACCACCTGCTTTCATGAGAGACCTCAGGGCTGCATGTTTTGAGCCCAGTACTGAGCCTGAAAAGCATTTCCAACCCCACTTACAAGTAAAACTAGCTAAAATGTGCCTGGCTTATCTTCACTGAAAAGCTCATTCTGAGAACATTTTTAGCATACGTTTGCTCCTGCCGGGTCAGCTGAGCAGCAAATTTCTATTTAACCACCTGCTATCATGAGAGACCTCAGGGCTGCATGTTTTGAGCCCAGTACTGGAGCCTGAAAAGCATTTCCAACCCCACTTACATGTAAAACTAGCTAAAATGTGCCTGGCTGCTATTCACTGAAAAGCTCATTCTGTGTACATTTTTGGCATACGTTTGCTCCTACCGGGTCAGCTGAGCAGCGAATTTCTATTTAACCACCTGCTTTCATGAGAGACCTCAGGGCTGCATGTTTTGAGCCCAGTACTGAGCCTGAAAAGCATTTCCAACCCCACTTACAAGTAAAACTAGCTAAAATGTGCCTGGCTTCTCTTCACTGAAAAGCTCATTCTGAGTACATTTTTAGCATACGTTTGCTCCTGCCGGGTCAGCTGAGCAGCGAATTTCTATTTAACCACCTGCTATCGTGAGAGACCTCAGGGCTGCATGTTTTGAGCCCAGTACTGAGCCTGAAAAGCATTTCCAACCCCACTTACAAGTAAAACTAGCTAAAATGTGCCTGGCTTCTCTTCACTGAAAAGCTCATTCTGAGTACATTTTTAGCATACGTTTGCTCCTGCCGGGTCAGCTGAGCAGCGAATTTCTATTTAACCACCTGCTATCATGAGAGACCTCAGGGCTGCATGTTTTGAGCCCAGTACTGATCCTGAAAAGCGTTTCCAACCCCACTTACAAGTAAAACTAGCTAAAATGTGCCTGGCTGCTCTTCACTGAAAAGTTCATTCTGTGTACATTTTTGGCATACGTTTGCTCCTACCGGGTCAGCTGAGCAGCAAATTTCTATTTAACCACCTGCTTTCATGAGAGACCTCAGGGCTGCATGTTTTGAGCCCAGTACTGAGCCTGAAAAGCATATCCAACCCCACTTACAAGTAAAACTAGCTAAAATGTGCCTGGCTTCTCTTCACTGAAAAGCTCATTCTGAGTACATTTTTAGCATACGTTTGCTCCTGCCGGGTCAGCTGAGCAGCGAATTTCTATTTAACCACCTGCTTTCATGAGAGACCTCAGGGCTGCATGTTTTGAGCCCAGTACTGAGCCTGAAAAGCATTTCCAACCCCACTTACAAGTAAAACTAGCTAAAATGTGCCCGGCTTCTCTTCACTGAAAAGCTCATTCTGAGTACATTTTAAGCATACGTTTGCTCCTGCCGGGTCAGCTGAGCAGCAAATTTCTATTTAACCACCTGCTATCATGAGAGACCTCAGGGCTGCATGTTTTGATCCCAGTACTGATCCTGAAAAGCGTTTCCAACCCCACTTACAAGTAAAACTAGCTAAAATGTGCCTGGCTGCTATTCACTGAAAAGCTCATTCTGTGTACATTTTTGGCATACGTTTGCTCCTACCGGGTCAGCTGAGCAGCGAATTTCTATTTAACCACCTGCTTTCATGAGAGACCTCAGGGCTGCATGTTTTGAGCCCAGTACTGATCCTGAAAAGCGTTTCCAACCCCACTTACAAGTAAAACTAGCTAAAATGTGCCTGGCTTCTCTTCACTGAAAAGCTCATTCTGAGTACATTTTAGCATATGTTTGCTCCTGCCGGGTCAGCTGAGCAGCGAATTTCTATTTAACCACCTGCTATCATGAGAGACCTCAGGGCTGCATGTTTTGAGCCCAGTACTGATCCTGAAAAGCGTTTCCAACCCCACTTACAAGTAAAACTAGCTAAAATGTGCCTGGCTTCTCTTCACTGAAAAGCTCATTCTGAGTACATTTTTAGCATACGTTTGCTCCTGCCGGGTCAGCTGAGCAGCGAATTCCTATTTAACCACCTGCTATCATGAGAGACCTCAGGGCTGCATGTTTTGAGCCCAGTACTGATCCTGAAAAGCGTTTCCAACCCCACTTACAAGTAAAACTAACTAAAATGTGCCTGGCTGCTATTCACTGAAAAGCTCATTCTGTGTACATTTTTGGCATACGTTTGCTCCTACCGTCAGCTGAGCAGCGAATTTCTATTTAACTACCTGCTTTCATGAGAGACCTCAGGGCTGAATGTTTTGAGCCCAGTACTGAGCCTGAAAAGCATTTCCAACCCCACTTACAAGTAAAACTAGCTAAAATGTGCCTGGCTTCTCTTCACTCAAAAGCTCATTCTGAGAACATTTTTGGCATACGTTTGCTCCTACCGGGTCAGCTGAGCAGCAAATTTCTATTTAACCACCTGCTATCATGAGAGACCTCAGGGCTGCATGTTTTGAGCCCAGTACTGATCCTGAAAAGCGTTTCCAACCCCACTTACACGTAAAACTAGCTAAAATGTGCCTGGCTGCTATTCACTGAAAAGCTCATTCTGTGTACATTTTTGGCATACGTTTGCTCCTACCAGGTCAGCTGAGCTGCAAATTTCTATTTAACCACCTGCTTTCATGAGAGACCTCAGGGCTGCATGTTTTAAGGCCCAGTACTGAGCCTGAAAAGCATATCCAACCCCACTTACAAGTAAAACTAGCTAAAATGTGCCTGGCTTCTCTTCACTGAAAAGCTCATTCTGAGTACATTTTAAGCATACGTTTGCTCCTGCCGGGTCAGCTGAGCAGAGAATTTCTATTTAACCACCTGCTATCATGAGAGACCTCAGGGCTGCATGTTTTGAGCCCAGTACTGATCCTGAAAAGCGTTTCAACCCCACTTACAAGTAAAACTAGCTAAAATGTGCCTGGCTGCTATTCACTGAAATGCTCATTCTGTGTACATTTTTGGCATACGTTTGCTCCTACCGGGTCAGCTGAGCAGCGAATTTCTATTTAACCACCTGCTTTCATGAGAGACCTCAGGGCTGCATGTTTTGAGCCCAGTACTGATCCTGAAAAGCGTTTCCAACCCCACTTACAAGTAAAACTAGCTAAAATGTGCCTGGCTTCTCTTCACTGAAAAGCTCATTCTGAGTACATTTTTAGCATATGTTTGCTCCTGCCGGGTCAGCTGAGCAGCGAATTTCTATTTAACCACCTGCTATCATGAGAGACCTCAGGGCTGCATGTTTTGAGCCCAGTACTGATCCTGAAAAGCGTTTCCAACCCCACTTACAAGTAAAACTAGCTAAAATGTGCCTGGCTTCTCTTCACTGAAAAGCTCATTCTGAGTACATTTTTAGCATACGTTTGCTCCTGCCGGGTCAGCTGAGCAGCGAATTCCTATTTAACCACCTGCTATCATGAGAGACCTCAGGGCTGCATGTTTTGAGCCCAGTACTGAGCCTGAAAAGCATTTCCAACCCCAATTACAAGTAAAACTAGCTAAAATGTGCCTGGCTGCTATTCACTGAAAAGCTCATTCTGTGTACATTTTTGGCATACGTTTGCTCCTACCGGGTCAGCTGAGCAGCGAATTTCTATTTAACCACCTGCTTTCATGAGAGACCTCAGGGCTGCATGTTTTGAGCCCAGTACTGAGCCTGAAAAGCATTTCCAACCCCACTTACAAGTAAAACTAGCTAAAATGTGCCTGGCTTCTCTTCACTGAAAAGCTCATTCTGAGTACATTTTTAGCATACGTTTGCTCCTGCCGGGTCAGCTGAGCAGCGAATTTCTATTTAACCACCTGCTATCGTGAGAGACCTCAGGGCTGCATGTTTTGAGCCCAGTACTGAGCCTGAAAAGCATTTCCAACCCCAATTACAAGTAAAACTAGCTAAAATGTGCCTGGCTGCTATTCACTGAAAAGCTCATTCTGTGTACATTTTTGGCATACGTTTGCTCCTACCAGGTCAGCTGAGCTGCAAATTTCTATTTAACCACCTGCTTTCATGAGAGACCTCAGGGCTGCATGTTTTAAGGCCCAGTACTGAGCCTGAAAAGCATATCCAACCCCACTTACAAGTAAAACTAGCTAAAATGTGCCTGGCTTCTCTTCACTGAAAAGCTCATTCTGAGTACATTTTAAGCATACGTTTGCTCCTGCCGGGTCAGCTGAGCAGCGAATTTCTATTTAACCACCTGCTATCATGAGAGACCTCAGGGCTGCATGTTTTGAGCCCAGTACTGATCCTGAAAAGCGTTTCAACCCCACTTACAAGTAAAACTAGCTAAAATGTGCCTGGCTGCTATTCACTGAAATGCTCATTCTGTGTACATTCTTGGCATACGTTTGCTCCTACCGGGTCAGCTGAGCAGCGAATTTCTATTTAACCACCTGCTTTCATGAGAGACCTCAGGGCTGCATGTTTTGAGCCCAGTACTGATCCTGAAAAGCGTTTCCAACCCCACTTACAAGTAAAACTAGCTAAAATGTGCCTGGCTTCTCTTCACTGAAAAGCTCATTCTGAGTACATTTTTAGCATATGTTTGCTCCTGCCGGGTCAGCTGAGCAGCGAATTTCTATTTAACCACCTGCTATCACGAGAGACCTCAGGGCTGCATGTTTTGAGCCCAGTACTGATCCTGAAAAGCGTTTCCAACCCGACTTACAAGTAAAACTAGCTAAAATGTGCCTGGCTTCTCTTCACTGAAAAGCTCATTCTGAGTACATTTTTAGCATACGTTTGCTCCTGCCGGGTCAGCTGAGCAGCGAATTCCTATTTAACCACCTGCTATCATGAGAGACCTCAGGGCTGCATGTTTTGAGCCCAGTACTGATCCGGAAAAGCGTTTCCAACCCCACTTACACGTAAAACTAGCTAAAATGTGCCTGGCTGCTATTCACTGAAAAGCTCATTCTGTGTACATTTTTGGCATACGTTTGCTCCTACCAGGTCAGCTGAGCTGCAAATTTCTATTTAACCACCTGCTTTCCTGAGAGACCTCAGGGCTGCATGTTTTGAGCCCAGTACTGAGCCTGAAAAGCATTTCCAACCCCACTTACAAGTAAAACTAGCTAAAATGTGCCTGGCTTCTCTTCACTGAAAAGCTCATTCTGAGTACATTTTTAGCATACGTTTGCTCCTGCCGGGTCAGCTGAGCAGCGAATTTCTATTTAACCACCTGCTTTCGTGAGAGACCTCAGGGCTGCATGTTTTGAGCCCAGTACTGAGCCTGAAAAGCATTTCCAACCCCAATTACAAGTAAAACTAGCTAAAATGTGCCTGGCTGCTATTCACTGAAAAGCTCATTCTGTGTACATTTTTGGCATACGTTTGTTCCTACCGGGTCAGCTGAGCAGCGAATTTCTATTTAACCACCTGCTTTCATGAGGGACCTCAGGGCTGCATGTTTTGAGCCCAGTACTGAGCCTGAAAAGCATTTCCAACCCCACTTACAAGTAAAACTAGCTAAAATGTGCCTGGCTTATCTTCACTGAAAAGCTCATTCTGAGAACATTTTTAGCATACGTTTGCTCCTGCCGGGTCAGCTGAGCAGCAAATTTCTATTTAACCACCTGCTATCATGAGAGACCTCAGGGCTGCATGTTTTGAGCCCAGTACTAGAGCCTGAAAAGCATTTCCAACCCCACTTACAAGTAAAACTAGCTAAAATGTGCCTGGCTGCTATTCACTGAAAAGCTCATTCTGTGTACATTTTTGGCATACGTTTGCTCCTACCGGGTCAGCTGAGCAGCGAATTTCTATTTAACCACCTGCTTTCATGAGAGACCTCAGGGCTGCATGTTTTGAGCCCAGTACTGAGCCTGAAAAGCATTTCCAACCCCACTTACAAGTAAAACTAGCTAAAATGTGCCTGGCTTCTCTTCACTGAAAAGCTCATTCTGAGTACATTTTTAGCATACGTTTGCTCCTGCCGGGTCAGCTGAGCAGCGAATTTCTATTTAACCACCTGCTATCATGAGAGACCTCAGGGCTGCATGTTTTGAGCCCAGTACTGAGCCTGAAAAGCATTTCCAACCCCACTTACAAGTAAAACTAGCTAAAATGTGCCTGGCTTCTCTTCACTGAAAAGCTCATTCTGAGTACATTTTTAGCATACGTTTGCTCCTGCCGGGTCAGCTGAGCAGCGAATTTCTATTTAACCACCTGCTATCATGAGAGACCTCAGGGCTGCATGTTTTGAGCCCAGTACTGATCCTGAAAAGAGTTTCCAACCCCACTTACAAGTAAAACTAGCTAAAATGTGCCTGGCTGCTCTTCACTGAAAAGTTCATTCTGTGTACATTTTTGGCATACGTTTGCTCCTACCGGGTCAGCTGAGCAGCGAATTTCTATTTAACCACCTGCTTTCATGAGAGACCTCAGGGCTGCATGTTTTGAGCCCAGTACTGAGCCTGAAAAGCATATCCAACCCCACTTACAAGTAAAACTAGCTAAAATGTGCCTGGCTTCTCTTCACTGAAAAGCTCATTCTGAGTACATTTTTAGCATACGTTTGCTCCTGCCGGGTCAGCTGAGCAGCGAATTTCTATTTAACCACCTGCTTTCATGAGAGACCTCAGGGCTGCATGTTTTGAGCCCAGTACTGAGCCTGAAAAGCATTTCCAACCCCACTTACAAGTAAAACTAGCTAAAATGTGCCTGGCTTCTCTTCACTGAAAAGTTCATTCTGAGTACATTTTAAGCATACGTTTGCTCCTGCCGGGTCAGCTGAGCAGCAAATTTCTATTTAACCACCTGCTATCATGAGAGACCTCAGGGCTGCATGTTTTGAGCCCAGTACTGATCCTGAAAAGCGTTTCCAACCCCACTTACAAGTAAAACTAGCTAAAATGTGCCTGGCTGCTATTCACTGAAAAGCTCATTCTGTGTACATTTTTGGCATACGTTTGCTCCTACCGGGTCAGCTGAGCAGCGAATTTCTATTTAACCACCTGCTTTCATGAGAGACCTCAGGGCTGCATGTTTTGAGCCCAGTACTGAGCCTGAAAAGCGTTTCCAACCCCACTTACAAGTAAAACTAGCTAAAATGTGCCTGGCTTCTCTTCACTGAAAAGCTCATTCTGAGTACATTTTTAGCATACGTTTGCTCCTGCCGGGTCAGCTGAGCAGCGAATTCCTATTTAACCACCTGCTATCATGAGAGACCTCAGGGCTGCATGTTTTGAGCCCAGTACTGATCCTGAAATGCGTGTCAACCCCACTTACAAGTAAAACTAACTAAAATGTGCCTGGCTGCTATTCACTGAAAAGCTCATTCTGTGTACATTTTTGGCATACGTTTGCTCCTACCGGGTCAGCTGAGCAGCGAATTTCTATTTAACCACCTGCTTTCATGAGAGACCTCAGGGCTGCATGTTTTGAGCCCAGTACTGATCCTGAAAAGCGTTTCCAACCCCACTTACAAGTAAAACTAGCTAAAATGTGCCTGGCTTCGCTTCACTGAAAAGCTCATTCTGAGTACATTTTTAGCATATGTTTGCTCCTGCCGGGTCAGCTGAGCAGCGAATTTCTATTTAACCACCTGCTATCATGAGAGACCTCAGGGCTGCATGTTTTGAGCCCAGTACTGATCCTGAAAAGCGTTTCCAACCCCACTTACAAGTAAAACTAGCTAAAATGTGCCTGGCTTCTCTACACTGAAAAGCTCATTCTGAGTACATTTTTAGCATACGTTTGCTCCTGCCGGGTCAGCTGAGCAGCGAATTCCTATTTAACCACCTGCTATCATGAGAGACCTCAGGGCTGCATGTTTTGAGCCCAGTACTGATCCTGAAAAGCGTTTCCAACCCCACTTACAAGTAAAACTAGCTAAAATGTGCCTGGCTGCTATTCACTGAAAAGCTCATTCTGTGTACATTTTTGGCATACGTTTGCTCCTACCGGGTCAGCTGAGCAGCGAATTTCTATTTAACCACCTGCTTTCATGAGAGACCTCAGGGCTGCATGTTTTGAGCCCAGTACTGAGCCTGAAAAGCATTTCCAACCCCACTTACAAGTAAAACTAGCTAAAATGTGCCTGGCTTCTCTTCACTGAAAAGCTCATTCTGAGTACATTTTTAGCATACGTTTGCTCCTGCCGGGTCAGCTGAGCAGCGAATTTCTATTTAACCACCTGCTATCATGAGAGACCTCAGGGCTGCATGTTTTGAGCCCAGTACTGATCCTGAAAAGCGTTTCCAACCCCACTTACAAGTAAAACTAGCTAAAATGTGCCTGGCTGCTCTTCACTGAAAAGTTCATTCTGTGTACATTTTTGGCATACGTTTGCTCCTACCGGGTCAGCTGAGCAGCGAATTTCTATTTAACCACCTGCTTTCATGAGAGACCTCAGGGCTGCATGTTTTGAGCCCAGTACTGAGCCTGAAAAGCATATCCAACCCCACTTACAAGTAAAACTAGATAAAATGTGCCTGGCTTCTCTTCACTGAAAAGCTCATTCTGAGTACATTTTTAGCATACGTTTGCTCCTGCCGGGTCAGCTGAGCAGCGAATTTCTATTTAACCACCTGCTTTCATGAGAGACCTGAGGGCTGCATGTTTTGAGCCCAGTACTGAGCCTGAAAAGCATTTCCAACCCCACTTACAAGTAAAACTAGCTAAAATGTGCCTGGCTTCTCTTCACTGAAAAGCTCATTCTGAGTACATTTTAAGCATACGTTTGCTCCTGCCGGGTCAGCTGAGCAGCAAATTTCTATTTAACCACCTGCTATCATGAGAGACCTCAGGGCTGCATGTTTTGAGCCCAGTACTGATCCTGAAAAGCGTTTCCAACCCCACTTACAAGTAAAACTAGCTAAAATGTGCCTGGCTGCTATTCACTGAAAAGCTCATTCTGTGTACATTTTTGGCATACGTTTGCTCCTACCGGGTCAGCTGAGCAGCGAATTTCTATTTAACCACCTGCTTTCATGAGAGACCTCAGGGCTGCATGTTTTGAGCCCAGTACTGATCCTGAAAAGCGTTTCCAACCCCACTTACAAGTAAAACTAGCTAAAATGTGCCTGGCTTCTCTTCACTGAAAAGCTCATTCTGAGTACATTTTTAGCATATGTTTGCTCCTGCCGGGTCAGCTGAGTAGCGAATTTCTATTTAACCACCTGATTTCATGAGAGACCTCAGGGCTGCATGTTTTGAGCCCAGTACTGATCCTGAAAAGCGTTTCCAACCCCACTTACAAGTAAAACTAGCTAAAATGTGCCTGGCTTCTCTTCACTGAAAAGCTCATTCTGAGTACATTTTTAGCATATGTTTGCTCCTGCCGGGTCAGCTGAGCAGCGAATTCCTATTTAACCACCTGCTATCATGAGAGACCTCAGGGCTGCATGTTTTGAGCCCAGTACTGATCCTGAAAAGCGTTTCCAACCCCACTTACAAGTAAAACTAGCTAAAATGTGCCTGGCTGCTATTCACTGAAAAGCTCATTCTGTGTACATTTTTGGCATACGTTTGCTCCTACCGGGTCAGCTGAGCAGCGAATTTCTATTTAACCACCTGCTTTCATGAGAGACCTCAGGGCTGAATGTTTTGAGCCCAGTACTGGGCCTGAAAAGCATTTCCAACCCCACTTACAAGTAAAACTAGCTAAAATGTGCCTGGCTTCTCTTCACTGAAAAGCTCATTCTGAGAACATTTTTAGCATACGTTTGCTCCTGCCGGGTCAGCTGAGCAGCAAATTTCTATTTAACCACCTGCTATCATGAGAGACCTCAGGGCTGCATGTTTTGAGCTCAGTACTGATCCTGAAAAGCGTTTCCAACCCCACTTACACGTAAAACTAGCTAAAATGTGCCTGGCTGCTATTCACTGAAAAGCTCATTCTGTGTACATTTTTGGCATACGTTTGCTCCTACCAGGTCAGCTGAGCTGCAAATTTCTATTTAACCACCTGCTTTCATGAGAGACCTCAGGGCTGCATGTTTTGAGCCCAGTACTGAGCCTGAAAAGCATTTCCAACCCCACTTACAAGTAAAACTAGCTAAAATGTGCCTGGCTTCTCTTCACTGAAAAGCTCATTCTGAGTACATTTTTAGCATACGTTTGCTCCTGCCGGGTCAGCTGAGCAGCGAATTTCTATTTAACCACCTGCTTTCGTGAGAGACCTCAGGGCTGCATGTTTTGAGCCCAGTACTGAGCCTGAAAAGCATTTCCAACCCCACTTACAAGTAAAACTAGCTAAAATGTGCCTGGCTGCTATTCACTGAAAAGCTCATTCTGTGTACATTTTTGGCATACGTTTGTTCCTACCGGGTCAGCTGAGCAGCGAATTTCTATTTAACCACCTGCTTTCATGAGAGACCTCAGGGCTGCATGTTTTGAGCCCAGTACTGAGCCTGAAAAGCATTTCCAACCCCACTTACAAGTAAAACTAGCTAAAATGTGCCTGGCTTATCTTCACTGAAAAGCTCATTCTGAGAACATTTTTAGCATACGTTTGCTCCTGCCGGGTCAGCTGAGCAGCAAATTTCTATTTAACCACCTGCTATCATGAGAGACCTCAGGGCTGCATGTTTTGAGCCCAGTACTGGAGCCTGAAAAGTATTTCCAACCCCACTTACAAGTAAAACTAGCTAAAATGTGCCTGGCTGCTATTCACTGAAAAGCTCATTCTGTGTACATTTTTGGCATACGTTTGCTCCTACCGGGTCAGCTGAGCAGCGAATTTCTATTTAACCACCTGCTTTCATGAGAGACCTCAGGGCTGCATGTTTTGAGCCCAGTACTGAGCCTGAAAAGCATTTCCAACCCCACTTACAAGTAAAACTAGCTAAAATGTGCCTGGCTTCTCTTCACTGAAAAGCTCATTCTGAGTACATTTTTAGCATACGTTTGCTCCTGCCGGGTCAGCTGAGCAGCGAATTTCTATTTAACCACCTGCTATCGTGAGAGACCTCAGGGCTGCATGTTTTGAGCCCAGTACTGAGCCTGAAAAGCATTTCCAACCCCACTTACAAGTAAAACTAGCTAAAATGTGCCTGGCTTCTCTTCACTGAAAAGCTCATCCTGAGTACATTTTTAGCATACGTTTGCTCCTGCCGGGTCAGCTGAGCAGCGAATTTCTATTTAACCACCTGCTATCATGAGAGACCTCAGGGCTGCATGTTTTGAGCCCAGTACTGATCCTGAAAAGCTTTTCCAACCCCACTTACAAGTAAAACTAGCTAAAATGTGCCTGGCTGCTCTTCACTGAAAAGTTCATTCTGTGTACATTTTTGGCATACGTTTGCTCCTACCGGGTCAGCTGAGCAGCAAATTTCTATTTAACCACCTGCTTTCATGAGAGACCTCAGGGCTGCATGTTTTGAGCCCAGTACTGAGCCTGAAAAGCATATCCAACCCCACTTACAAGTAAAACTAGCTAAAATGTGCCTGGCTTCTCTTCACTGAAAAGCTCATTCTGAGTACATTTTTAGCATACGTTTGCTCCTGCCGGGTCAGCTGAGCAGCGAATTTCTATTTAACCACCTGCTTTCATGAGAGACCTCAGGGCTGCATGTTTTGAGCCCAGTACTGAGCCTGAAAAGCATTTCCAACCCCACTTACAAGTACAACTAGCTAAAATGTGCCTGGCTTCTCTTCACTGAAAAGCTCATTCTGAGTACATTTTAAGCATACGTTTGCTCCTGCCGGGTCAGCTGAGCAGCAAATTTCTATTTAACCACCTGCTATCATGAGAGACCTCAGGGCTGCATGTTTTGATCCCAGTACTGATCCTGAAAAGCGTTTCCAACCCCACTTACAAGTAAAACTAGCTAAAATGTGCCTGGCTGCTATTCACTGAAAAGCTCATTCTGTGTACATTTTTGGCATACGTTTGCTCCTACCGGGTCAGCTGAGCAGCGAATTTCTATTTAACCACCTGCTTTCATGAGAGACCTCAGGGCTGCATGTTTTGAGCCCAGTACTGATCCTGAAAAGCGTTTCCAACCCCACTTACAAGTAAAACTAGCTAAAATGCGCCTGGCTTCTCTTCACTGAAAAGCTCATTCTGAGTACATTTTAGCATATGTTTGCTCCTGCCGGGTCAGCTGAGCAGCGAATTTCTATTTAACCACCTGCTATCATGAGAGACCTCAGGGCTGCATGTTTTGAGCCCAGTACTGATCCTGAAAAGCGTTTCCAACCCCACTTACAAGTAAAACTAGCTAAAATGTGCCTGGCTTCTCTTCACTGAAAAGCTCATTCTGAGTACATTTTTAGCATACGTTTGCTCCTGCCGGGTCAGCTGAGCAGCGAATTCCTATTTAACCACCTGCTATCATGAGAGACCTCAGGGCTGCATGTTTTGAGCCCAGTACTGATCCTGAAAAGCGTTTCCAACCCCACTTACAAGTAAAACTAACTAAAATGTGCCTGGCTGCTATTCACTGAAAAGCTCATTCTGTGTACATTTTTGGCATACGTTTGCTCCTACCGTCAGCTGAGCAGCGAATTTCTATGTAACCACCTGCTTTCATGAGAGACCTCAGGGCTGAATGTTTTGAGCCCAGTACTGAGCCTGAAAAGCATTTCCAACCCCACTTACAAGTAAAACTAGCTAAAATGTGCCTGGCTTCTCTTCACTCAAAAGCTCATTCTGAGAACATTTTTGGCATACGTTTGCTCCTACCGGGTCAGCTGAGCAGCAAATTTCTATTTAACCACCTGCTATCATGAGAGACCTCAGGGCTGCATGTTTTGAGCCCAGTACTGATCCTGAAAAGCGTTTCCAACCCCACTTACACGTAAAACTAGCTAAAATGTGCCTGGCTGCTATTCACTGAAAAGCTCATTCTGTGTACATTTTTGGCATACGTTTGCTCCTACCAGGTCAGCTGAGCTGCAAATTTCTATTTAACCACCTGCTTTCATGAGAGACCTCAGGGCTGCATGTTTTAAGGCCCAGTACTGAGCCTGAAAAGCATATCCAACCCCACTTACAAGTAAAACTTGCTAAAATGTGCCTGGCTTCTCTTCACTGAAAAGCTCATTCTGAGTACATTTTAAGCATACGTTTGCTCCTGCCGGGTCAGCTGAGCAGAGAATTTCTATTTAACCACCTGCTATCATGAGAGACCTCAGGGCTGCATGTTTTGAGCCCAGTACTGATCCTGAAAAGCGTTTCAACCCCACTTACAAGTAAAACTAGCTAAAATGTGCCTGGCTGCTATTCACTGAAATGCTCATTCTGTGTACATTTTTGGCATACGTTTGCTCCTACCGGGTCAGCTGAGCAGCGAATTTCTATTTAACCACCTGCTTTCATGAGAGACCTCAGGGCTGCATGTTTTGAGCCCAGTACTGATCCTGAAAAGCGTTTCCAACCCCACTTACAAGTAAAACTAGCTAAAATGTGCCTGGCTTCTCTTCACTGAAAAGCTCATTCTGAGTACATTTTTAGCATATGTTTGC
This sequence comes from Lissotriton vulgaris, assembly GCF_964263255.1. Lineage (NCBI taxonomy): Eukaryota > Metazoa > Chordata > Amphibia > Caudata > Salamandridae > Lissotriton > Lissotriton vulgaris. Next base: position 95,461 of record NW_028241988.1, read on the forward strand.
TCCTGCCGGGTCAGCTGAGCAGCGAATTTTTATTTAACCACCTGCTATCATGAGAGACCTCAGGGCTGCATGTTTTGAGCCCAGTACTGAGCCTGAAAAGCGTTTCCAACCCCACTTACAAGTAAAACTAGCTAAAATGTGCCTGGCTTCTCTTCACTGAAAAGCTCATTCTGAGTACATTTTTAGCATACGTTTGCTCCTGCCGGGTCAGCTGAGCAGCGAATTCCTATTTAACCACCTGCTATCATGAGAGACCTCAGGGCTGCATGTTTTGAGCCCAGTACTGATCCTGAAAAGCGTTTCCAACCCCACTTACACGTAAAACTAGCTAAAATGTGCCTGGCTGCTATTCACTGAAAAGCTCATTCTGTGTACATTTTTGGCATACGTTTGCTCCTACCAGGTCAGCTGAGCTGCAAATTTCTATTTAACCACCTGCTTTCATGAGAGACCTCAGGGCTGCATGTTTTGAGCCCAGTACTGAGCCTGAAAAGCATTTCCAACCCCACTTACAAGTAAAACTAGCTAAAATGTGCCTGGCTTCTCTTCACTGAAAAGCTCATTCTGAGTACATTTTTAGCATACGTTTGCTCCTGCCGGGTCAGCTGAGCAGCGAATTTCTATTTAACCACCTGCTTTCGTGAGAGACCTCAGGGCTGCATGTTTTGAGCCCAGTACTGAGCCTGAAAAGCATTTCCAACCCCAATTACAAGTAAAACTAGCTAAAATGTGCCTGGCTGCTATTCACTGAAAAGCTCATTCTGTGTACATTTTTGGCATACGTTTGCTCCTACCGGGTCAGCTGAGCAGCGAATTTCTATTTAACCACCTGCTTTCATGAGAGACCTCAGGGCTGCATGTTTTGAGCCCAGTACTGAGCCTGAAAAGCATTTCCAACCCCACTTACAAGTAAAACTAGCTAAAATGTGCCTGGCTTCTCTTCACTGAAAAGCTCATTCTGAGTACATTTTTAGCATACGTTTGCTCCTGCCGGGTCAGCTGAGCAGCGAATTTCTATTTAACCACCTGCTATCGTGAGAGACCTCAGGGCTGCATGTTTTGAGCCCAGTACTGAGCCTGAAAAGCATTTCCAACCCCACTTACAAGTAAAACTAGCTAAAATGTGCCTGGCTTCTCTTCACTGAAAAGCTCATTCTGAGTACATTTTTAGCATACGTTTGCTCCTGCCGGGTCAGCTGAGCAGCGAATTTCTATTTAACCACCTGCTATCATGAGAGACCTCAGGGCTGCATGTTTTGAGCCCAGTACTGATCCTGAAAAGCGTTTCCAACCCCACTTACAAGTAAAACTAGCTAAAATGTGCCTGGCTGCTCTTCACTGAAAAGTTCATTCTGTGTACATTTTTGGCATACGTTTGCTCCTACCGGGTCAGCTGAGCAGCAAATTTCTATTTAACCACCTGCTTTCATGAGAGACCTCAGGGCTGCATGTTTTGAGCCCAGTACTGAGCCTGAAAAGCATATCCAACCCCACTTACAAGTAAAACTAGCTAAAATGTGCCTGGCTTCTCTTCACTGAAAAGCTCATTCTGAGTACATTTTTAGCATACGTTTGCTCCTGCCGGGTCAGCTGAGCAGCGAATTTCTATTTAACCACCTGCTTTCATGAGAGACCTCAGGGCTGCATGTTTTGAGCCCAGTACTGAGCCTGAAAAGCATTTCCAACCCCACTTACAAGTAAAACTAGCTAAAATGTGCCTGGCTTCTCTTCACTGAAAAGCTCATTCTGAGTACATTTTAAGCATACGCTTGCTCCTGCCGGGTCAGCTGAGCAGCAAATTTCTATTTAACCACCTGCTATCATGAGAGACCTCAGGGCTGCATGTTTTGATCCCAGTACTGATCCTGAAAAGCGTTTCCAACCCCACTTACAAGTAAAACTAGCTAAAATGTGCCTGGCTGCTATTCACTGAAAAGCTCATTCTGTGTACATTTTTGGCATACGTTTGCTCCTACCGGGTCAGCTGAGCAGCGAATTTCTATTTAACCACCTGCTTTCATGAGAGACCTCAGGGCTGCATGTTTTGAGCCCAGTACTGATCCTGAAAAGCGTTTCCAACCCCACTTACAAGTAAAACTAGCTAAAATGTGCCTGGCTTCTCTTCACTGAAAAGCTCATTCTGAGTACATTTTAGCATATGTTTGCTCCTGCCGGGTCAGCTGAGCAGCGAATTTCTATTTAACCACCTGCTATCATGAGAGACCTCAGGGCTGCATGTTTTGAGCTCAGTACTGATCCTGAAAAGCGTTTCCAACCCCACTTACAAGTAAAACTAGCTAAAATGTGCCTGGCTTCTCTTCACTGAAAAGCTCATTCTGAGTACATTTTTAGCATACGTTTGCTCCTGCCGGGTCAGCTGAGCAGCGAATTCGTATTTAACCACCTGCTATCATGAGAGACCTCAGGGCTGCATGTTTTGAGCCCAGTACTGATCCTGAAAAGCGTTTCCAACCCCACTTACAAGTAAAACTAACTAAAATGTGCCTGGCTGCTATTCACTGAAAAGCTCATTCTGTGTACATTTTTGGCATACGTTTGCTCCTACCGGGTCAGCTGAGCAGCGAATTTCTATTTAACCACCTGCTTTCATGAGAGACCTCAGGGCTGAATGTTTTGAGCCCAGTACTGAGCCTGAAAAGCATTTCCAACCCCACTTACAAGTAAAACTAGCTAAAATGTGCCTGGCTTCTCTTCACTGAAAAGCTCATTCTGAGAACATTTTTGGCATACGTTTGCTCCTACCGGGTCAGCTGAGCAGCAAATTTCTATTTAACCACCTGCTATCATGAGAGACCTCAGGGCTGCATGTTTTGAGCCCAGTACTGATCCTGAAAAGCGTTTCCAACCCCACTTACACGTAAAACTAGCTAAAATGTGCCTGGCTGCTATTCACTGAAAAGCTCATTCTGTGTACATTTTTGGCATACGTTTGCTCCTACCAGGTCAGCTGAGCTGCAAATTTCTATTTAACCACCTGCTTTCATGAGAGACCTCAGGGCTGCATGTTTTAAGGCCCAGTACTGAGCCTGAAAAGCATATCCAACCCCACTTACAAGTAAAACTAGCTAAAATGTGCCTGGCTTCTCTTCACTGAAAAGCTCATTCTGAGTACATTTTAAGCATACGTTTGCTCCTGCCGGGTCAGCTGAGCAGCGAATTTCTATTTAACCACCTGCTATCATGAGAGACCTCAGGGCTGCATGTTTTGAGCCCAGTACTGATCCTGAAAAGCGTTTCAACCCCACTTACAAGTAAAACTAGCTAAAATGTGCCTGGCTGCTATTCACTGAAATGCTCATTCTGTGTACATTCTTGGCATACGTTTGCTCCTACCGGGTCAGCTGAGCAGCGAATTTCTATTTAACCACCTGCTTTCATGAGAGACCTCAGGGCTGCATGTTTTGAGCCCAGTACTGATCCTGAAAAGCGTTTCCAACCCCACTTACAAGTAAAACTAGCTAAAATGTGCCTGGCTTCTCTTCACTGAAAAGCTCATTCTGAGTACATTTTTAGCATATGTTTGCTCCTGCCGGGTCAGCTGAGCAGCGAATTTCTATTTAACCACCTGCTATCATGAGAGACCTCAGGGCTGCATGTTTTGAGCCCAGTACTGATCCTGAAAAGCGTTTCCAACCCCACTTACAAGTAAAACTAGCTAAAATGTGCCTGGCTTCTCTTCACTGAAAAGCTCATTCTGAGTACATTTTTAGCATACGTTTGCTCCTGCCGGGTCAGCTGAGCAGCGAATTCCTATTTAACCACCTGCTATCATGAGAGACCTCAGGGCTGCATGTTTTGAGCCCAGTACTGATCCTGAAAAGCGTTTCCAACCCCACTTACACGTAAAACTAGCTAAAATGTGCCTGGCTGCTATTCACTGAAAAGCTCATTCTGTGTACATTTTTGGCATACGTTTGCTCCTACCAGGTCAGCTGAGCTGCAAATTTCTATTTAACCACCTGCTTTCCTGAGAGACCTCAGGGCTGCATGTTTTGAGCCCAGTACTGAGCCTGAAAAGCATTTCCAACCCCACTTACAAGTAAAACTAGCTAAAATGTGCCTGGCTTCTCTTCACTGAAAAGCTCATTCTGAGTACATTTTTAGCATACGTTTGCTCCTGCCGGGTCAGCTGAGCAGCGAATTTCTATTTAACCACCTGCTTTCGTGAGAGACCTCAGGGCTGCATGTTTTGAGCCCAGTACTGAGCCTGAAAAGCATTTCCAACCCCAATTACAAGTAAAACTAGCTAAAATGTGCCTGGCTGCTATTCACTGAAAAGCTCATTCTGTGTACATTTTTGGCATACGTTTGTTCCTACCGGGTCAGCTGAGCAGCGAATTTCTATTTAACCACCTGCTTTCATGAGGGACCTCAGGGCTGCATGTTTTGAGCCCAGTACTGAGCCTGAAAAGCATTTCCAACCCCACTTACAAGTAAAACTAGCTAAAATGTGCCTGGCTTATCTTCACTGAAAAGCTCATTCTGAGAACATTTTTAGCATACGTTTGCTCCTGCCGGGTCAGCTGAGCAGCAAATTTCTATTTAACCACCTGCTATCATGAGAGACCTCAGGGCTGCATGTTTTGAGCCCAGTACTAGAGCCTGAAAAGCATTTCCAACCCCACTTACAAGTAAAACTAGCTAAAATGTGCCTGGCTGCTATTCACTGAAAAGCTCATTCTGTGTACATTTTTGGCATACGTTTGCTCCTACCGGGTCAGCTGAGCAGCGAATTTCTATTTAACCACCTGCTTTCATGAGAGACCTCAGGGCTGCATGTTTTGAGCCCAGTACTGAGCCTGAAAAGCATTTCCAACCCCACTTACAAGTAAAACTAGCTAAAATGTGCCTGGCTTCTCTTCACTGAAAAGCTCATTCTGAGTACATTTTTAGCATACGTTTGCTCCTGCCGGGTCAGCTGAGCAGCGAATTTCTATTTAACCACCTGCTATCATGAGAGACCTCAGGGCTGCATGTTTTGAGCCCAGTACTGAGCCTGAAAAGCATTTCCAACCCCACTTACAAGTAAAACTAGCTAAAATGTGCCTGGCTTCTCTTCACTGAAAAGCTCATTCTGAGTACATTTTTAGCATACGTTTGCTCCTGCCGGGTCAGCTGAGCAGCGAATTTCTATTTAACCACCTGCTATCATGAGAGACCTCAGGGCTGCATGTTTTGAGCCCAGTACTGATCCTGAAAAGAGTTTCCAACCCCACTTACAAGTAAAACTAGCTAAAATGTGCCTGGCTGCTCTTCACTGAAAAGTTCATTCTGTGTACATTTTTGGCATACGTTTGCTCCTACCGGGTCAGCTGAGCAGCGAATTTCTATTTAACCACCTGCTTTCATGAGAGACCTCAGGGCTGCATGTTTTGAGCCCAGTACTGAGCCTGAAAAGCATATCCAACCCCACTTACAAGTAAAACTAGCTAAAATGTGCCTGGCTTCTCTTCACTGAAAAGCTCATTCTGAGTACATTTTTAGCATACGTTTGCTCCTGCCGGGTCAGCTGAGCAGCGAATTTCTATTTAACCACCTGCTTTCATGAGAGACCTCAGGGCTGCATGTTTTGAGCCCAGTACTGAGCCTGAAAAGCATTTCCAACCCCACTTACAAGTAAAACTAGCTAAAATGTGCCTGGCTTCTCTTCACTGAAAAGTTCATTCTGAGTACATTTTAAGCATACGTTTGCTCCTGCCGGGTCAGCTGAGCAGCAAATTTCTATTTAACCACCTGCTATCATGAGAGACCTCAGGGCTGCATGTTTTGAGCCCAGTACTGATCCTGAAAAGCGTTTCCAACCCCACTTACAAGTAAAACTAGCTAAAATGTGCCTGGCTGCTATTCACTGAAAAGCTCATTCTGTGTACATTTTTGGCATACGTTTGCTCCTACCGGGTCAGCTGAGCAGCGAATTTCTATTTAACCACCTGCTTTCATGAGAGACCTCAGGGCTGCATGTTTTGAGCCCAGTACTGATCCTGAAAAGCGTTTCCAACCCCACTTACAAGTAAAACTAGCTAAAATGTGCCTGGCTTCTCTTCACTGAAAAGCTCATTCTGAGTACATTTTTAGCATACGTTTGCTCCTGCCGGGTCAGCTGAGCAGCGAATTCCTATTTAACCACCTGCTATCATGAGAGACCTCAGGGCTGCATGTTTTGAGCCCAGTACTGATCCTGAAATGCGTGTCAACCCCACTTACAAGTAAAACTAACTAAAATGTGCCTGGCTGCTATTCACTGAAAAGCTCATTCTGTGTACATTTTTGGCATACGTTTGCTCCTACCGGGTCAGCTGAGCAGCGAATTTCTATTTAACCACCTGCTTTCATGAGAGACCTCAGGGCTGCATGTTTTGAGCCCAGTACTGATCCTGAAAAGCGTTTCCAACCCCACTTACAAGTAAAACTAGCTAAAATGTGCCTGGCTTCGCTTCACTGAAAAGCTCATTCTGAGTACATTTTTAGCATATGTTTGCTCCTGCCGGGTCAGCTGAGCAGCGAATTTCTATTTAACCACCTGCTATCATGAGAGACCTCAGGGCTGCATGTTTTGAGCCCAGTACTGATCCTGAAAAGCGTTTCCAACCCCACTTACAAGTAAAACTAGCTAAAATGTGCCTGGCTTCTCTACACTGAAAAGCTCATTCTGAGTACATTTTTAGCATACGTTTGCTCCTGCCGGGTCAGCTGAGCAGCGAATTCCTATTTAACCACCTGCTATCATGAGAGACCTCAGGGCTGCATGTTTTGAGCCCAGTACTGATCCTGAAAAGCGTTTCCAACCCCACTTACAAGTAAAACTAGCTAAAATGTGCCTGGCTGCTATTCACTGAAAAGCTCATTCTGTGTACATTTTTGGCATACGTTTGCTCCTACCGGGTCAGCTGAGCAGCGAATTTCTATTTAACCACCTGCTTTCATGAGAGACCTCAGGGCTGCATGTTTTGAGCCCAGTACTGAGCCTGAAAAGCATTTCCAACCCCACTTACAAGTAAAACTAGCTAAAATGTGCCTGGCTTCTCTTCACTGAAAAGCTCATTCTGAGTACATTTTTAGCATACGTTTGCTCCTGCCGGGTCAGCTGAGCAGCGAATTTCTATTTAACCACCTGCTATCATGAGAGACCTCAGGGCTGCATGTTTTGAGCCCAGTACTGATCCTGAAAAGCGTTTCCAACCCCACTTACAAGTAAAACTAGCTAAAATGTGCCTGGCTGCTCTTCACTGAAAAGTTCATTCTGTGTACATTTTTGGCATACGTTTGCTCCTACCGGGTCAGCTGAGCAGCGAATTTCTATTTAACCACCTGCTTTCATGAGAGACCTCAGGGCTGCATGTTTTGAGCCCAGTACTGAGCCTGAAAAGCATATCCAACCCCACTTACAAGTAAAACTAGATAAAATGTGCCTGGCTTCTCTTCACTGAAAAGCTCATTCTGAGTACATTTTTAGCATACGTTTGCTCCTGCCGGGTCAGCTGAGCAGCGAATTTCTATTTAACCACCTGCTTTCATGAGAGACCTCAGGGCTGCATGTTTTGAGCCCAGTACTGAGCCTGAAAAGCATTTCCAACCCCACTTACAAGTAAAACTAGCTAAAATGTGCCTGGCTTCTCTTCACTGAAAAGCTCATTCTGAGTACATTTTAAGCATACGTTTGCTCCTGCCGGGTCAGCTGAGCAGCAAATTTCTATTTAACCACCTGCTATCATGAGAGACCTCAGGGCTGCATGTTTTGAGCCCAGTACTGATCCTGAAAAGCGTTTCCAACCCCACTTACAAGTAAAACTAGCTAAAATGTGCCTGGCTGCTATTCACTGAAAAGCTCATTCTGTGTACATTTTTGGCATACGTTTGCTCCTACCGGGTCAGCTGAGCAGCGAATTTCTATTTAACCACCTGCTTTCATGAGAGACCTCAGGGCTGCATGTTTTGAGCCCAGTACTGATCCTGAAAAGCGTTTCCAACCCCACTTACAAGTAAAACTAGCTAAAATGTGCCTGGCTTCTCTTCACTGAAAAGCTCATTCTGAGTACATTTTTAGCATATGTTTGCTCCTGCCGGGTCAGCTGAGCAGCGAATTTCTATTTAACCACCTGCTATCATGAGAGACCTCAGGGCTGCATGTTTTGAGCCCAGTACTGATCCTGAAAAGCGTTTCCAACCCCACTTACAAGTAAAACTAGCTAAAATGTGCCTGGCTTCTCTTCACTGAAAAGCTCATTCTGAGTACATTTTTAGCATACGTTTGCTCCTGCCGGGTCAGCTGAGCAGCGAATTCCTATTTAACCACCTGCTATCATGAGAGACCTCAGGGCTGCATGTTTTGAGCCCAGTACTGATCCTGAAAAGCGTTTCCAACCCCACTTACAAGTAAAACTAGCTAAAATGTGCCTGGCTGCTATTCACTGAAAAGCTCATTCTGTGTACATTTTTGGCATACGTTTGCTCCTACCGGGTCAGCTGAGCAGCGAATTTCTATTTAACCACCTGCTTTCATGAGAGACCTCAGGGCTGAATGTTTTGAGCCCAGTACTGAGCCTGAAAAGCATTTCCAACCCCACTTACAAGTAAAACTAGCTAAAATGTGCCTGGCTTCTCTTCACTGAAAAGCTCATTCTGAGAACATTTTTAGCATACGTTTGCTCCTGCCGGGTCAGCTGAGAAGCAAATTTCTATTTAACCACCTGCTATCATGAGAGACCTCAGGGCTGCATGTTTTGAGCCCAGTACTGATCCTGAAAAGCGTTTCCAACCCCACTTACACGTAAAACTAGCTAAAATGTGCCTGGCTGCTATTCACTGAAAAGCTCATTCTGTGTACATTTTTGGCATACGTTTGCTCCTACCAGGTCAGCTGAGCTGCAAATTTCTATTTAACCACCTGCTTTCATGAGAGACCTCAGGGCTGCATGTTTTGAGCCCAGTACTGAGCCTGAAAAGCATTTCCAACCCCACTTACAAGTAAAACTAGCTAAAATGTGCCTGGCTTCTATTCACTGAAAAGCTCATTCTGAGTACATTTTTAGCATACGTTTGCTCCTGCCGGGTCAGCTGAGCAGCGAATTTCTATTTAACCACCTGCTTTCGTGAGAGACCTCAGGGCTGCATGTTTTGAGCCCAGTACTGAGCCTGAAAAGCATTTCCAACCCCACTTACAAGTAAAACTAGCTAAAATGTGCCTGGCTGCTATTCACTGAAAAGCTCATTCTGTGTACATTTTTGGCATACGTTTGTTCCTACCGGGTCAGCTGAGCAGCGAATTTCTATTTAACCACCTGCTTTCATGAGAGACCTCAGGGCTGCATGTTTTGAGCCCAGTACTGAGCCTGAAAAGCATTTCCAACCCCACTTACAAGTAAAACTAGCTAAAATGTGCCTGGCTTATCTTCACTGAAAAGCTCATTCTGAGAACATTTTTAGCATACGTTTGCTCCTGCCGGGTCAGCTGAGCAGCAAATTTCTATTTAACCACCTGCTATCATGAGAGACCTCAGGGCTGCATGTTTTGAGCCCAGTACTGGAGCCTGAAAAGCATTTCCAACCCCACTTACAAGTAAAACTAGCTAAAATGTGCCTGGCTGCTATTCACTGAAAAGCTCATTCTGTGTACATTTTTGGCATACGTTTGCTCCTACCGGGTCAGCTGAGCAGCGAATTTCTATTTAACCACCTGCTTTCATGAGAGACCTCAGGGCTGCATGTTTTGAGCCCAGTACTGATCCTGAAAAGCGTTTCCAACCCCACTTACAGGTAAAACTAGCTAAAATGTGCCTGGCTTCTCTTCACTGAAAAGCTCATTCTGAGCACATTTTTAGCATACGTTTGCTCCTGCCGGGTCAGCTGAGCAGCAAATTCCTATTTAACCACCTGCTATCATGAGAGACCTCAGGGCTGCATGTTTTGAGCCCAGTACTGATCCTGAAAAGCGTTTCCAACCCCACTTACAAGTAAAACTAGCTAAAATGTGCCTGGCTGCTATTCACTGAAAAGCTCATTCTGTGTACATTTTTGGCATACGTTTGCTCCTACCGGGTCAGCTGAGCAGCGAATTTCTATTTAACCACCTGCTTTCATGAGAGACCTCAGGGCTGAATGTTTTGAGCCCAGTACTGAGCCTGAAAAGCATTTCCAACCCCACTTACAAGTAAAACTAGCTAAAATGTGCCTGGCTTCTCTTCACTGAAAAGCTCATTCTGAGAACATTTTTAGCATACGTTTGCTCCTGCCGGGCCAGCTGAGCAGCAAATTTCTATTTAACCACCTGCTATCATGAGAGACCTCAGGGCTGCATGTTTTGAGCCCAGTACTGATCCTGAAAAGCGTTTCCAACCCCACTTACACGTAAAACTAGCTAAAATGTGCCTGGCTGCTATTCACTGAAAAGCTCATTCTGTGTACATTTTTGGCATACGTTTGCTCCTACCAGGTCAGCTGAGCTGCAAATTTCTATTTAACCACCTGCTTTCATGAGAGACCTCAGGGCTGCATGTTTTGAGCCCAGTACTGAGCCTGAAAAGCATTTCCAACCCCACTTACAAGTAAAACTAGCTAAAATGTGCCTGGCTTCTCTTCACTGAAAAGCTCATTCTGAGTACATTTTTAGCATACGTTTGCTCCTGCCGGGTCAGCTGAGCAGCGAATTTCTATTTAACCACCTGCTTTCGTGAGAGACCTCAGGGCTGCATGTTTTGAGCCCAGTACTGAGCCTGAAAAGCATTTCCAACCCCACTTACAAGTAAAACTAGCTAAAATGTGCCTGGCGTATCTTCACTGAAAAGCTCATTCTGAGAACATTTTTAGCATACGTTTGTTCCTACCGGGTCAGCTGAGCAGCGAATTTCTATTTAACCACCTGCTTTCATGAGAGACCTCAGGGCTGCATGTTTTGAGCCCAGTACTGAGCCTGAAAAGCATTTCCAACCCCACTTACAAGTAAAACTAGCTAAAATGTGCCTGGCTTATCTTCACTGAAAAGCTCATTCTGAGAACATTTTTAGCATACGTTTGCTCCTGCCGGGTCAGCTGAGCAGCAAATTTCTATTTAACCACCTGCTATCATGAGAGACCTCAGGGCTGCATGTTTTGAGCCCAGTACTGGAGCCTGAAAAGCATTTCCAACCCCACTTACAAGTAAAACTAGCTAAAATGTGCCTGGCTGCTATTCACTGAAAAGCTCATTCTGTGTAAATTTTTGGCATACGTTTGCTCCTACCGGGTCAGCTGAGCAGCGAATTCCTATTTAACCACCTGCTATCATGAGAGACCTCAGGGCTGCATGTTTTGAGCCCAGTACTGAGCCTGAAAAGCATTTCCAACCCCACTTACAAGTAAAACTAGCTAAAATGTGCCTGGCTTCTCTTCACTGAAAAGCTCATTCTGAGTACATTTTTAGCATACGTTTGCTCCTGCCGGGTCAGCTGAGCAGCGAATTTCTATTTAACCACCTGCTATCATGAGAGACCTCAGGGCTGCATGTTTTGAGCCCAGTACTGAGCCTGAAAAGCATTTCCAACCCCACTTACAAGTAAAACTAGCTAAAATGTGCCTGGCTTCTCTTCACTGAAAAGCTCATTCTGAGTACATTTTTAGCATACGTTTGCTCCTGCCGGGTCAGCTGAGCAGCGAATTTCTATTTAACCACCTGCTTTCATGAGAGACCTCAGGGCTGCATGTTTTGAGCCCAGTACTGAGCCTGAAAAGCATTTCCAACCCCACTTACAAGTAAAACTAGCTAAAATGTGCCTGGCTTCTCTTCACTGAAAAGCTCATTCTGAGTACATTTTAAGCATACGTTTGCTCCTGCCGGGTCAGCTGAGCAGCAAATTTCTATTTAACCACCTGCTATCATGAGAGACCTCAGGGCTGCATGTTTTGAGCCCAGTACTGATCCTGAAAAGCATTTCCAACCCCACTTACAAGTAAAACTAGCTAAAATGTGCCTGGCTGCTATTCACTGAAAAGCTCATTCTGTGTACATTTTTGGCATACGTTTGCTCCTACCGGGTCAGCTGAGCAGCGAATTTCTATTTAACCACCTGCTTTCATGAGAGACCTCAGGGCTGCATGTTTTGAGCCCAGTACTGATCCTGAAAAGCGTTTCCAACCCCACTTACAAGTAAAACTAGCTAAAATGTGCCTGGCTTCTCTTCACTGAAAAGCTCATTCTGAGTACATTTTTAGCATACGTTTGCTCCTGCCGGGTCAGCTGAGCAGCGAATTCCTATTTAACCACCTGCTATCATGAGAGACCTCAGGGCTGCATGTTTTGAGCCCAGTACTGATCCTGAAATGCGTGTCAACCCCACTTACAAGTAAAACTAACTAAAATGTGCCTGGCTGCTCTTCACTGAAAAGCTCATTCTGTGTACATTTTTGGCATACGTTTGCTCCTACCGGGTCAGCTGAGCAGCGAATTTCTATTTAACCACCTGCTTTCATGAGAGACCTCAGGGCTGCATGTTTTGAGCCCAGTACTGATCCTGAAAAGCATTTCCAACCCAACTTACAAGTAAAACTAGCTAAAATGTGCCTGGCTTCTCTTCACTGAAAAGCTCATTCTGAGTACATTTTTAGCATATGTTTGCTCCTGCCGGGTCAGCTGAGCAGCGAATTTCTATTTAACCACCTGCTATCATGAGAGACCTCAGGGCTGCATGTTTTGAGCCCAGTACTGATCCTGAAAAGCGTTTCCAACCCCACTTACAAGTAAAACTAGCTAAAATGTGCCTGGCTTCTCTTCACTGAAAAGCTCATTCTGAGTACATTTTTAGCATACGTTTGCTCCTGCCGGGTCAGCTGAGCAGCGAATTCCTATTTAACCACCTGCTATCATGAGAGACCTCAGGGCTGCATGTTTTGAGCCCAGTACTGATCCTGAAAAGCGTTTCCAACCCCACTTACAAGTAAAACTAGCTAAAATGTGCCTGGCTGCTATTCACTGAAAAGCTCATTCTGTGTACATTTTTGGCATACGTTTGCTCCTACTGGGTCAGCTGAGCAGCGAATTTCTATTTAACCACCTGCTTTCATGAGAGACCTCAGGGCTGAATGTTTTGAGCCCAGTACTGAGCCTGAAAAGCATTTCCAACCCCACTTACAAGTAAAACTAGCTAAAATGTGCCTGGCTTCTCTTCACTGAAAAGCTCATTCTGAGAACATTTTTAGCATACGTTTGCTCCTGCCGGGTCAGCTGAGAAGCAAATTTCTATTTAACCACCTGCTATCATGAGAGACCTCAGGGCTGCATGTTTTGAGCCCAGTACTGATCCTGAAAAGCGTTTCCAACCCCACTTACACGTAAAACTAGCTAAAATGTGCCTGGCTGCTATTCACTGAAAAGCTCATTCTGTGTACATTTTTGGCATACGTTTGCTCCTACCAGGTCAGCTGAGCTGCAAATTTCTATTTAACCACCTGCTTTCATGAGAGACCTCAGGGCTGCATGTTTTGAGCCCAGTACTGAGCCTGAAAAGCATTTCCAACCCCACTTACAAGTAAAACTAGCTAAAATGTGCCTGGCTTCTCTTCACTGAAAAGCTCATTCTGAGTACATTTTTAGCATACGTTTGCTCCTGCCGGGTCAGCTGAGCAGCGAATTTCTATTTAACCACCTGCTTTCGTGAGAGAACTCAGGGCTGCATGTTTTGAGCCCAGTACTGAGCCTGAAAAGCATTTCCAACCCCACTTACAAGTAAAACTAGCTAAAATGTGCCTGGCTGCTATTCACTGAAAAGCTCATTCTGTGTACATTTTTGGCATACGTTTGTTCCTACCGGGTCAGCTGAGCAGCGAATTTCTATTTAACCACCTGCTTTCATGAGAGACCTCAGGGCTGCATGTTTTGAGCCCAGTACTGAGCCTGAAAAGCATTTCCAACCCCACTTACAAGTAAAACTAGCTAAAATGTGCCTGGCTTATCTTCACTGAAAAGCTCATTCTGAGAACATTTTTAGCATACGTTTGCTCCTGCCGGGTCAGCTGAGCAGCAAATTTCTATTTAACCACCTGCTATCATGAGAGACCTCAGGGCTGCATGTTTTGAGCCCAGTACTGGAGCCTGAAAAGCATTTCCAACCCCACTTACAAGTAAAACTAGCTAAAATGTGCCTGGCTGCTATTCACTGAAAAGCTCATTCTGTGTACATTTTTGGCATACGTTTGCTCCTACCGGGTCAGCTGAGCAGCGAATTTCTATTTAACCACCTGCTTTCATGAGAGACCTCAGGGCTGCATGTTTTGAGCCCAGTACTGATCCTGAAAAACGTTTCCAACCCCACTTACAAGTAAAACTAGCTAAAATGTGCCTGGCTTCTCTTCACTGAAAAGCTCATTCTGAGTACATTTTTAGCATACGTTTGCTCCTGCCGGGTCAGCTGAGCAGCGAATTCCTATTTAACCACCTGCTATCATGAGAGACCTCAGGGCTGCATGTTTTGAGCCCAGTACTGATCCTGAAAAGCGTTTCCAACCCCACTTACAAGTAAAACTAGCTAAAATGTGCCTGGCTGCTATTCACTGAAAAGCTCATTCTGTGTACATTTTTGGCATACGTTTGCTCCTACCGGGTCAGCTGAGCAGCGAATTTCTATTTAACCACCTGCTTTCATGAGAGACCTCAGGGCTGAATGTTTTGAGCCCAGTACTGAGCCTGAAAAGCATTTCCAACCCCACTTACAAGTAAAACTAGCTAAAATGTGCCTGGCTTCTCTTCACTGAAAAGCTCATTCTGAGAACATTTTTAGCATACGTTTGCTCCTGCCGGGTCAGCTGAGCAGCAAATTTCTATTTAACCACCTGCTATCATGAGAGACCTCAGGGCTGCATGTTTTGAGCCCAGTACTGATCCTGAAAAGCGTTTCCAACCCCACTTACACGTAAAACTAGCTAAAATGTGCCTGGCTGCTATTCACTGAAAAGCTCATTCTGTGTACATTTTTGGCATACGTTTGCTCCTACCAGGTCAGCTGAGCAGCGAATTTCTATTTAACCACCTGCTTTCGTGAGAGACCTCAGGGCTGCATGTTTTGAGCCCAGTACTGAGCCTGAAAAGCATTTCCAACCCCACTTACAAGTAAAACTAGCTAAAATGTGCCTGGCTGCTATTCACTGAAAAGCTCATTCTGTGTACATTTTTGGCATACGTTTGTTCCTACCGGGTCAGCTGAGCAGCGAATTTCTATTTAACCACCTGCTTTCATGAGAGACCTCAGGGCTGCATGTTTTGAGCCCAGTACTGAGCCTGAAAAGCATTTCCAACCCCACTTACAAGTAAAACTAGCTAAAATGTGCCTGGCTTATCTTCACTGAAAAGCTCATTCTGAGAACATTTTTAGCATACGTTTGCTCCTGCCGGGTCAGCTGAGCAGCAAATTTCTATTTAACCACCTGCTATCATGAGAGACCTCAGGGCTGCATGTTTTGAGCCCAGTACTGGAGCCTGAAAAGCATTTCCAACCCCACTTACAAGTAAAACTAGCTAAAATGTGCCTGGCTGCTATTCACTGAAAAGCTCATTCTGTGTAAATTTTTGGCATACGTTTGCTCCTACCGGGTCAGCTGAGCAGCGAATTTCTATTTAACCACCTGCTTTCATGAGAGACCTCAGGGCTGCATGTTTTGAGCCCAGTACTGAGCCTGAAAAGCATTTCCAACCCCACTTACAAGTAAAACTAGCTAAAATGTGCCTGGCTTCTCTTCACTGAAAAGCTCATTCTGAGTACATTTTTAGCATACGTTTGCTCCTGCCGGGTCAGCTGAGCAGCGAATTTCTATTTAACCACCTGCTATCATGAGAGACCTCAGGGCTGCATGTTTTGAGCCCAGTACTGAGCCTGAAAAGCATTTCCAACCCCACTTACAAGTAAAACTAGCTAAAATGTGCCTGGCTTCTCTTCACTGAAAAGCTCATTCTGAGTACATTTTTAGCATACGTTTGCTCCTGCCGGGTCAGCTGAGCAGCAAATTTCTATTTAACCACCTGCTATCATGAGAGACCTCAGGGCTGCATGTTTTGAGCCCAGTACTGATCCTGAAAAGCGTTTCCAACCCCACTTACAAGTAAAACTAGCTAAAATGTGCCTGGCTGCTCTTCACTAAAAAGCTCATTCTGTGTACATTTTTGGCATACGTTTGCTCCTACCGGGTCAGCTGAGCAGCGAATTTCTATTTAACCACCTGCTTTCATGAGAGACCTCAGGGCTGCATGTTTTGAGCCCAGTACTGAGCCTGAAAAGCATTTCCAACCCCACTTACAAGTAAAACTAGCTAAAATGTGCCTGGCTTCTCTTCACTGAAAAGCTCATTCTGAGTACATTTTTAGCATACGTTTGCTCCTGCCGGGTCAGCTGAGCAGCGAATTTCTATTTAACCACCTGCTTTCGTGAGAGACCTCAGGGCTGCATGTTTTGAGCCCAGTACTGAGCCTGAAAAGCATTTCCAACCCCACTTACAAGTAAAACTAGCTAAAATGTGCCTGGCTGCTATTCACTGAAAAGCTCATTCTGTGTACATTTTTGGCATACGTTTGTTCCTACCGGGTCAGCTGAGCAGCGAATTTCTATTTAACCACCTGCTTTCATGAGAGACCTCAGGGCTGCATGTTTTGAGCCCAGTACTGAGCCTGAAAAGCATTTCCAACCCCACTTACAAGTAAAACTAGCTAAAATGTGCCTGGCTTATCTTCACTGAAAAGCTCATTCTGAGAACATTTTTAGCATACGTTTGCTCCTGCCGGGTCAGCTGAGCAGCAAATTTCTATTTAACCACCTGCTATCATGAGAGACCTCAGGGCTGCATGTTTTGAGCCCAGTACTGGAGCCTGAAAAGCATTTCCAACCCCACTTACAAGTAAAACTAGCTAAAATGTGCCTGGCTGCTATTCACTGAAAAGCTCATTCTGTGTAAATTTTTGGCATACGTTTGCTCCTACCGGGTCAGCTGAGCAGCGAATTTCTATTTAACCACCTGCTTTCATGAGAGACCTCAGGGCTGCATGTTTTGAGCCCAGTACTGAGCCTGAAAAGCATTTCCAACCCCACTTACAAGTAAAACTAGCTAAAATGTGCCTGGCTTCTCTTCACTGAAAAGCTCATTCTGAGTACATTTTTAGCATACGTTTGCTCCTGCCGGGTCAGCTGAGCAGCGAATTTCTATTTAACCACCTGCTATCATGAGAGACCTCAGGGCTGCATGATTGGAGCCCAGTACTGAGCCTGAAAAGCATTCCCAACCCCACTTACAAGTAAAACTAGCTAAAATGTGCCTGGCTTCTCTTCACTGAAAAGCTCATTCTGAGTACATTTTTAGCATACGTTTGCTCCTGCCGGGTCAGCTGAGCAGCAAATTTCTATTTAACCACCTGCTATCATGAGAGACCTCAGGGCTGCATGTTTTGAGCCCAGTACTGATCCTGAAAAGCGTTTCCAACCCCACTTACAAGTAAAAGTAGCTAAAATGTGCCTGGCTGCTCTTCACTAAAAAGCTCATTCTGTGTACATTTTTGGCATACGTTTGCTCCTACCGGGTCAGCTGAGCAGCGAATTTCTATTTAACCACCTGCTTTCATGAGAGACCTCAGGGCTGCATGTTTTGAGCCCAGTACTGAGCCTGAAAAGCATTTCCAACCCCACTTACAAGTAAAACTAGCTAAAATGTGCCTGGCTTCTCTTCACTGAAAAGCTCATTCTGAGTACATTTTCAGCATACGTTTGCTCCTGCTGGGTCAGCTGAGCAGCGAATTTCTATTTAACCACCTGCTTTCGTGAGAGACCTCAGGGCTGCATGTTTTGAGCCCAGTACTGAGCCTGAAAAGCATTTCCAACCCCACTTACAAGTAAAACTAGCTAAAATGTGCCTGGCTGCTATTCACTGAAAAGCTCATTCTGTGTACATTTTTGGCATACGTTTGTTCCTACCGGGTCAGCTGAGCAGCGAATTTCTATTTAACCACCTGCTTTCATGAGAGACATCAGGGCTGCATGTTTTGAGCCCAGTACTGAGCCTGAAAAGCATTTCCAACCCCACTTAAAAGTAAAACTAGCTAAAATGTGCCTGGCTTATCTTCACTGAAAAGCTCATTCTGAGAACATTTTTAGCATACGTTTGCTCCTGCCGGGTCAGCCGGCCTGCCGGGTCAGCTGAGCAGCGAATTTCTATTTAACCACCTGCTTTCATGAGAGACCTCAGGGCTGCTTGTTTTGAGCCCAGTACTGAGCCTGAAAAGCATTTCCAACCCCACTTACAAGTAAAACTAGCTAAAATGTGCCTGGCTTCTCTTCACTGAAAAGCTCATTCTGAGTACATTTTAAGCATACGTTTGCTCCTGCCGGGTCAGCTGAGCAGCGAATTTCTATTTAACCACCTGCTATCATGAGAGACCTCAGGGCTGCATGTTTTGAGCCCAGTACTGATCCTGAAAAGCGTTTCCAACCCCACTTACAAGTAAAACTAGCTAAAATGTGCCTGGCTGCTATTCACTGAAAAGCTCATTCTGTGTACATTTTTGGCATACGTTTGCTCCTACCGGGTCAGCTGAGCAGCGAATTTCTATTTAACCACCTGCTTTCATGAGAGACCTCAGGGCTGCATGTTTTGAGCCCAGTACTGATCCTGAAAAGCGTTTCCAACCCCACTTACAAGTAAAACTAGCTAAAATGTGCCTGGCTTCTCTTCACTGAAAAGCTCATTCTGAGTACATTTTTAGCATATGTTTGCTCCTGCCGGGTCAGCTGAGCAGCGAATTTCTATTTAACCACCTGCTATCATGAGAGACCTCAGGGCTGCATGTTTTGAGCCCACGACTGATCCTGAAAAGCGTTTCCAACCCCACTTACAAGTAAAACTAGCTGAAATGTGCCTGGCTTCTCTTCACTGAAAAGCTCATTCTGAGTACATTTTTAGCATACGTTTGCTCCTGCCGGGTCAGCTGAGCAGCGAATTCCTATTTAACCACCTGCTATCATGAGAGACCTCAGGGCTGCATGTTTTGAGCCCAGTACTGATCCTGAAAAGCGTTTCCAACCCCACTTACAAGTAAAACTAGCTAAAATGTGCCTGGCTGCTATTCACTGAAAAGCTCATTCTGTGTACATTTTTGGCATACGTTTGCTCCTACCGGGTCAGCTGAGCAGCGAATTTCTATTTAACCACCTGCTTTCATGAGAGACCTCAGGGCTGCATGTTTTGAGCCCAGTACTGAGCCTGAAAAGCATTTCCAACCCCACTTACAAGTAAAACTAGCTAAAATGTGCCTGGCTTCTCTTCACTGAAAAGCTCATTCTGAGAACATTTTTAGCATACGTTTGCTCCTGCCGGGTCAGCTGAGCAGCAAATTTCTATTTAACCACCTGCTATCATGAGAGACCTCAGGGCTGCATGTTTTGAGCCCAGTACTGAGCCTGAAAAGCATTTCCAACCTCACTTACAAGTAAAACTAGCTAAAATGTGCCTGGCTGCTATTCACTGAAAAGCTCATTCTGTGTACATTTTTGGCATACATTTGCTCCTACCGGGTCAGCTGAGCAGCGAATTTCTATTTAACCACCTGCTTTCATGAGAGACCTCAGGGCTGCATGTTTTGAGCCCAGTACTGAGCCTGAATAGCATTTCCAACCCCACTTACAAGTAAAACTAGCTAAAATGTGCCTGGCTTCTCTTCACTGAAAAGCTCATTCTGAGTACATTTTTAGCATACGTTTGCTCCTGCCGGGTCAGCTGAGCAGCGAATTTCTATTTAACCACCTGCTATCATGAGAGACCTCAGGGCTGCATGTTTTGAGCCCAGTACTGAGCCTGAAAAGCATTGCCAACCCCACTTACAAGTAAAACTAGCTAAAATGTGCCTGGCTTCTCTTCACTGAAAAGCTCGTTCTGAGTACATTTTTAGCATACGTTTGCTCCTGCCGGGTCAGCTGAGCAGCAAATTTCTATTTAACCACCTGCTATCATGAGAGACCTCAGGGCTGCATGTTTTGAGCCCAGTACTGATCCTGAAAAGCGTTTCCAACCCCACTTACACGTAAAACTAGCTAAAATGTGCCTGGCTGCTATTCACTGAAAAGCTCATTCTGTGTACATTTTTGGCATACGTTTGCTCCTACCAGGTCAGCTGAGCTGCAAATTTCTATTTAACCACCTGCTTTTATGGGAGACCTCAGGGCTGCATGTTTTGAGCCCAGTACTGAGCCTGAAATGCATTTCCAACCCCACTTACAAGTAAAACTAGCTAAAATGTGCCTGGCTTCTATTCACTGAAAAGCTCATTCTGTGTACATTTTCGGCATACGTTTGCTCCTACCGGGTCAGCTGAGCAGCGAATTTCTATTTAACCACCTGCTATCATGAGAGACCTCAGGGCTGCATGTTTTGAGCCCAGTACTGATCCTGAAAAGCGTTTCCAACCCCACTTACAAGTAAAACTAGTTAAAATGTGCCTGGCTGCTATTCACTAAAAAGTTCATTCTGTGTACATTTTTGGCATACGTTTGCTCCTGCTGGGTCAGCTGAGCAGCGAATTCCTATTTAACCACCTGCTATCATGAGAGACCTCAGGGCTGCATGTTTTGAGCCCAGTACTGATCCTGAAAAGCGTTTCCAACCCCACTTACAAGTAAAACTAGCTAAAATGTGCCTGGCTGCTATTTAACCACCTGCGAGAGACCTCAGGGCTGCATGTTTTGAGCCCAGTACTGAGCCTGAAAAGCATTTCCAACCCCACTTACAAGTAAAACTAGCTAAAATGTGCCTGGCTTCTCTTCACTGAAAAGCTCATTCTGAGAACATTTTTAGCATACGTTTGCTCCTGCCGGGTCAGCTGAGCAGCAAATTTCTATTTAACCACCTGCTATCATGAGAGACCTCAGGGCTGCATGTTTTGAGCCCAGTACTGATCCTGAAAAGGGTTTCCAACCCCACTTACACGTAAAACTAGCTAAAATGTGCCTGGCTGCTATTCACTGAAAAGCTCATTCTGTGTACATTTTTGGCATACGTTTGCTCCTACCAGGTCAGCTGAGCTGCGAATTTCTATTTAACCACCTGCTTTCATGAGAGACCTCAGGGCTGCATGTTTTGAGCCCAGTACTGAGCCTGAAAAGCATTTCCAACCCCACGTACTAGTAAAACTAGCTAAAATGTGCCTGGCTGCTATTCACTGAAAAGCTCATTCTGTGTACATTTTTGGCATACGTTTGCTCCTACCGGGTCAGCTGAGCAGCGAATTTCTATTTAACCACCTGCTTTCATGAGAGACCTCAGGGCTGCATGTTTTGAGCCCAGTACTGAGCCTGAAAAGCATTTCCAACCCCACTTACAAGTAAAACTAGCTAAAATATGCCTGGCTTCTCTTCACTGAAAAGCTCATTCTGAGTACATTTTTAGCATACGTTTGCTCCTGCCGGGTCAGCTGAGCAGCGAATTTCTATTTAACCACCTGCTATCATGAGAGACCTCAGGGCTGCATGTTTTGAGCCCAGTACTGATCCTGAAAAGCGTTTCCAACCCCACTTACAAGTAAAACTAGTTAAAATGTGCCTGGCTTCTCTTCACTGAAAAGCTCATTCTGAGTACATTTTTAGCATACGTTTGCTCCTGCCGGGTCAGCTGAGCAGCGAATTTCTATTTAACCACCTGCTATCATGAGAGACCTCAGGGCTGCATGTTTTGAGCCCAGTACTGAGCCTGAAAAGCATTTCCAACCCCACTTACAAGTAAAACTAGCTAAAATATGCCTGGCTTCTCTTCACTGAAAAGCTCATTCTGAGTACATTTTTAGCATACGTTTGCTCCTGCCGGGTCAGCTGAGCAGCGAATTTCTATTTAACCACCTGCTATCATGAGAGACCTCAGGGCTGCATGTTTTGAGCCCAGTACTGATCCTGAAAAGCGTTTCCAACCCCACTTACAAGTAAAACTAGTTAAAATATGCCTGGCTTCTCTTCACTGAAAAGCTCATTCTGTGTACATTTTTGGCATACGTTTGCTCCTACCGGGTCAGCTGAGCAGCGAATTTCTATTTAACCACCTGCTTTCATGAGAGACCTCAGGGCTGCATGTTTTGAGCCCAGTACTGAGCCTGAAAAGCATTTCCAACCCCACTTACAAGTAAAACTAGCTAAAATATGCCTGGCTTCTCTTCACTGAAAAGCTCATTCTGAGTACATTTTTAGCATACGTTTGCTCCTGCCGGGTCAGCTGAGCAGCGAATTTCTATTTAACCACCTGCTATCATGAGAGACCTCAGGGCTGCATGTTTTGAGCCCAGTACTGATCCTGAAAAGCGTTTCCAACCCCACTTACAAGTAAAACTAGTTAAAATGTGCCTGTCTGCTATTCACTAAAAAGCTCATTCTGTGTACATTTTTGGCATACGTTTGCTCCTACCGGGTTAGCTGAGCAGCGAATTTTTATTTAACCACTTGCTTTCATGAGAGACCTCAGGGCTGCATGTTTTGAGCCCAGTACTGAGCCTGAAAAGCATTTCCAACCCCACTTACAAGTAAAACTAGCTAAAATGTGCCTGGCTTCTCTTCACTGAAAAGCTCATTCTGAGTACATTTTTAGCATACGTTTGCTCCTGCCGGGTCAGCTGAGCAGCGAATTTCTATTTAACCACCTGCTATAATGAGAGACCTCAGGGCTGCATGTTTTGAGCCCAGTACTGATCCTGAAAAGCGTTTCCAACCCCACTTACAAGTAAAACTAGCTAAAATGTGCCTGGCTGCTCTTCACTGAAAAGCTCATTCTGTGTACATTTTTGGCATACGTTTGCTCCTACCGGGTCAGCTGAGCAGCGAATTTCTATTTAACCACCTGCTTTCATGAGAGACCTCAGGGCTGCATGTTTTGAGCCCAGTACTGAGCCTGAAAAGCATATCCAACCCCACTTACAAGTAAAACTAGCTAAAATGTGCCTGGCTTCTCTTCACTGAAAAGCTCATTCTGAGTACATTTTTAGCATACGTTTGCTCCTGCCGGGTCAGCTGAGCAGCGAATTTCTATTTAACCACCTGCTTTCATGAGAGACCTCAGGGCTGCATGTTTTGAGCCCAGTACTGAGCCTGAAAAGCATTTCCAACCCCACTTACAAGTAAAACTAGCTAAAATGTGCCTGGCTTCTCTTCACTGAAAAGCTCATTCTGAGTACATTTTAAGCATACGTTTGCTCCTGCCGGGTCAGCTGAGCAGCGAATTTCTATTTAACCACCTGCTATCATGAGAGACCTCAGGGCTGCATGTTTTGAGCCCAGTACTGATCCTGAAAAGCGTTTCCAACCCCACTTACAAGTAAAACTAGCTAAAATGTGCCTGGCTGCTATTCACTGAAAAGCTCATTCTGTGTACATTTTTGGCATACGTTTGCTCCTACCGGGTCAGCTGAGCAGCAAATTTCTATTTAACCACCTGCTTTCATGAGAGACCTCAGGGCTGCATGTTTTGAGCCCAGTACTGATCCTGAAAAGCGTTTCCAACCCCACTTACAAGTAAAACTAGCTAAAATGTGCCTGGCTTCTCTTCACTGAAAAGCTCATTCTGAGTACATTTTTAGCATATGTTTGCTCCTGCCGGGTCAGCTGAGCAGCGAATTTCTATTTAACCACCTGCTATCATGAGAGACCTCAGGGCTGCATGTTTTGAGCCCAGTACTGATACTGAAAAGCGTTTCCAACCCCACTTACAAGTAAAACTAGCTAAAATGTGCCTGGCTTCTCTTCACTGAAAAGCTCATTCTGAGTACATTTTTAGCATACGTTTGCTCCTGCCGGGTCAGCTGAGCAGCGAATTCCTATTTAACCACCTGCTATCATGAGAGACCTCAGGGCTGCATGTTTTGAGCCCAGTACTGATCCTGAAAAGCGTTTCCAACCCCACTTACAAGTAAAACTAGCTAAAATGTGCCTGGCTGCTATTCACTGAAAAGCTCATTCTGTGTACATTTTTGGCATACGTTTGCTCCTACCGGGTCAGCTGAGCAGCGAATTTCTATTTAACCACCTGCTTTCATGAGAGACCTCAGGCTGAATGTTTTGAGCCCAGTACTGAGCCTGAAAAGCATTTCCAACCCCACTTACAAGTAAAACTAGCTAAAATGTGCCTGGCTTCTCTTCACTGAAAAGCTCATTCTGAGAACATTTTTAGCATACGTTTGCTCCTGCCGGGTCAGCTGAGCAGCAAATTTCTATTTAACCACCTGCTATCATGAGAGACCTCAGGGCTGCATGTTTTGAGCCCAGTACTGATCCTGAAAAGCGTTTCCAACCCCACTTACACGTAAAACTAGCTAAAATGTGCCTGGCTGCTATTCACTGAAAAGCTCATTCTGTGTACATTTTCGGCATACGTTTGCTCCTACTGGGTCAGCTGAGCAGCGAATTTCTATTTAACCACCTGCTTTCATGAGAGACCTCAGGGCTGCATGTTTTGAGCCCAGTACTGAGCCTGAAAAGCATTTCCAACCCCACTTACAAGTAAAACTAGCTAAAATGTGCCTGGCTGCTATTCACTGAAAAGCTCATTCTGTGTAAATTTTCGGCATACGTTTGCTCCTACCGGGTCAGCTGAGCAGCGAATTTCTATTTAACCACCTGCTTTCATGAGAGACCTCAGGGCTGCATGTTTTGAGCCCAGTACTGAGCCTGAAAAGCATTTCCAACCCCACTTACCAGTAAAACTAGCTAAAATATGCCTGCCTTCTCTTCACTGAAAAGCTCATTCTGAGTACATTTTTAGCATACGTTTGCTCCTGCCGGGTCAGCTGAGCAGCGAATTTCTATTTAACCACCTGCTATCATGAGAGACCTCAGGGCTGCATGTTTTGAGCCCAGTACTGATCCTGAAAAGCGTTTCCAACCCCACTTACAAGTAAAACTAGTTAAAATGTGCCTGTCTGCTATTCACTAAAAAGCTCATTCTGTGTACATTTTTGGCATACGTTTGCTCCTGCCGGGTCAGCTGAGCAGCGAATTCCTATTTAACCACCTGCTATCATGAGAGACCTCAGGGCTGCATGTTTTGAGCCCAGTACTGATCCTGAAAAGCGTTTCCAACCCCACTTACAAGTAAAACTAGCTAAAATGTGCCTGGCTGCTATTCACTGAAAAGCTCATTCTGTGTACATTTTTGGCATACGTTTGCTCCTACCGGGTCAGCTGAGCAGCGAATTTCTATTTAACCACCTGCTTTCATGAGAGACCTCAGGGCTGCATGTTTTGAGCCCAGTACTGAGCCTGAAAAGCATTTCCAACCCCACTTACAAGTAAAACTAGCTAAAATGTGCCTGGCTTCTCTTCACTGAAAAGCTCATTCTGAGAACATTTTTAGCATACGTTTGCTCCCGCCGGGTCAGCTGAGCAGCAAATTTCTATTTAACCACCTGCTATCATGAGAGACCTCAGGGCTGCATGTTTTGAACCCAGTACTGATCCTGAAAAGGGTTTCCAACCCCACTTACACGTAAAACTAGCTAAAATGTGCCTGGCTGCTATTCACTGAAAAGCTCATTCTGTGTACATTTTTGGCATACGTTTGCTCCTACCAGGTCAGCTGAGCTGCAAATTTCTATTTAACCACCTGCTTTCATGAGAGACCTCAGGGCTGCATGTTTTGAGCCCAGTACTGAGCCTGAAAAGCATTTCCAACCCCACTTACAAGTAAAACTAGCTAAAATGTGCCTGGCTGCTATTCACTGAAAAGCTCATTCTGTGTACATTTTTGGCATATGTTTGCTCCTACCGGGTCAGCTGAGCAGCGAATTTCTATTTAACCACCTGCTTTCATGAGAGACCTCAGGGCTGCATGTTTTGAGCCCAGTACTGAGCCTGAAAAGCATTTCCAACCCCACTTACAAGTAAAACTAGCTAAAATATGCCTGGCTTCTCTTCACTGAAAAGCTCATTCTGAGTACATTTTTAGCATACGTTTGCTCCTGCCGGGTCAGCTGAGCAGCGAATTTCTATTTAACCACCTGCTATCATGAGAGACCTCAGGGCTGCATGTTTTGAGCCCAGTACTGATCCTGAAAAGCGTTTCCAACCCCACTTACAAGTAAAACTAGTTAAAATGTGCCTGGCTTCTCTTCACTGAAAAGCTCATTCTGAGTACATTTTTAGCATACGTTTGCTCCTGCCGGGTCAGCTGAGCAGCGAATTTCTATTTAACCACCTGCTATCATGAGAGACCTCAGGGCTCCATGTTTTGAGCCCAGTACTGAGCCTGAAAAGCATTTCCAACCCCACTTACAAGTAAAACTAGCTAAAATATGCCTGGCTTCTCTTCACTGAAAAGCTCATTCTGAGTACATTTTTAGCATACGTTTGCTCCTGCCGGGTCAGCTGAGCAGCGAATTTCTATTTAACCACCTGCTATCATGAGACCTCAGGGCTGCATGTTTTGAGCCCAGTACTGATCCTGAAAAGCGTTTCCAACCCCACTTACAAGTACAACTAGTTAAAATATGCCTGGCTTCTCTTCACTGAAAAGCTCATTCTGTGTACATTTTTGGCATACGTTTGCTCCTACCGGGTCAGCTGAGCAGCGAATTTCTATTTAACCACCTGCTTTCATGAGAGACCTCAGGGCTGCATGTTTTGAGCCCAGTACTGAGCCTGAAAAGCATTTCCAACCCCACTTACAAGTAAAACTAGCTAAAATGTGCCTGGCTTCTCTTCACTGAAAAGCTCATTCTGAGTACATTTTTAGCATACGTTTGCTCCTGCCGGGTCAGCTGAGCAGCGAATTTCTATTTAACCACCTGCTATCATGAGAGACCTCAGGGCTGCATGTTTTGAGCCCAGTACTGATCCTGAAAAGCGTTTCCAACCCCACTTACAAGTAAAACTAGCTAAAATGTGCCTGGCTGCTCTTCACTGAAAAGCTCATTCTGTGTACATTTTTGGCATACGTTTGCTCCTACCGGGTCAGCTGAGCAGCGAATTTATATTTAACCACCTGCTTTCATGAGAGACCTCAGGGCTGCATGTTTTGAGCCCAGTACTGAGCCTGAAAAGCATATCCAACCCCACTTACAAGTAAAACTAGCTAAAATGTGCCTGGCTTCTCTTCACTGAAAAGCTCATTCTGAGTACATTTTTAGCATACGTTTGCTCCTGCCGGGTCAGCTGAGCAGCGAATTTCTATTTGACCACCTGCTTTCATGAGAGACCTCAGGGCTGCATGTTTTGAGCCCAGTACTGAGCCTGAAAAGCATTTCCAACCCCACTTACAAGTAAAACTAGCTAAAATGTGCCTGGCTTCTCTTCACTGAAAAGCTCATTCTGAGTACATTTTAAGCATACGTTTGCTCCTGCCGGGTCAGCTGAGCAGCGAAATTCTATTTAACCACCTGCTATCATGAGAGACCTCAGGGCTGCATGTTTTGAGCCCAGTACTGATCCTGAAAAGCGTTTCCAACCCCACTTACAAGTAAAACTAGTTAAAATATGCCTGGCTTCTCTTCACTGAAAAGCTCATTCTGTGTACATTTTTGGCATACGTTTGCTCCTACCGGGTCAGCTGAGCAGCGAATTTCTATTTAACCACCTGCTTTCATGAGAGACCTCAGGGCTGCATGTTTTGAGCCCAGTACTGAGCCTGAAAAGCATTTCCAACCCCACTTACAAGTAAAACTAGCTAAAATATGCCTGGCTTCTCTCCACTGAAAAGCTCATTCTGAGTACATTTTTAGCATACGTTTGCTCCTGCCGGGTCAGCTGAGCAGCGAATTTCTATTTAACCACCTGCTATCATGAGAGACCTCAGGGCTGAGAGACCTCAGGGCTGCATGTTTTGAGCCCAGTACTGATCCTGAAAAGCGTTTCCAACCCCACTTACAAGTAAAACTAGTTAAAATGTGCCTGTCTGCTATTCACTAAAAAGCTCATTCTGTGTACATTTTTGGCATACGTTTGCTCCTGCCGGGTCAGCTGTGCAGCGAATTCCTATTTAACCACCTGCTATCATGAGAGACCTCAGGGCTGCATGTTTTGAGCCCAGTACTGATCCTGAAAAGCGTTTCCAACCCCACTTACAAGTAAAACTAGCTAAAATGTGCCTGGCTGCTATTCACTGAAAAGCTCATTCTGTGTACATTTTTGGCATACGTTTGCTCCTACCGGGTCAGCTGAGCAGCGAATTTCTATTTAACCACCTGCTTTCATGAGAGACCTCAGGGCTGCATGTTTTGAGCCCAGTACTGAGCCTGAAAAGCATTTCCAACCCCACTTACAAGTAAAACTAGCTAAAATGTGCCTGGCTGCTATTCACTGAAAAGCTCATTCTGTGTAAATTTTCAGCATACGTTTGCTCCTACCGGGTCAGCTGAGCAGCGAATTTCTATTTAACCACCTGCTTTCATGAGAGACCTCAGGGCTGCATGTTTTGAGCCCAGTACTGAGCCTGAAAAGCATTTCCAACCCCACTTACAAGTAAAACTAGCTAAAATATGCCTGCCTTCTCTTCACTGAAAAGCTCATTCTGAGTATATTTTTAGCATACGTTTGCTCCTGCCGGGTCAGCTGAGCAGCGCATTTCTATTTAACCACCTGCTATCATGAGAGACCTCAGGGCTGCATGTTTTGAGCCCAGTACTGATCCTGAAAAGCGTTTCCAACCCCACTTACAAGTAAAACTAGTTAAAATGTGCCTGTCTGCTATTCACTAAAAAGCTCATTCTGTGTACATTTTTGGCATACGTTTGCTCCTGCCGGGTCAGCTGAGCAGCGAATTTCTATTTAACCACCTGCTATCATGAGAGACCTCAGGGCTGCATGTTTTGAGCCCAGTACTGATCCTGAAAAGCGTTTCCAACCCCACTTACAAGTAAAACTAGCTAAAATGTGCCTGGCTGCTATTCACTGAAAAGCTCATTCTGTGTAAATTTTCGGCATACGTTTGCTCCTACCGGGTCAGCTGAGCAGCGAATTTCTATTTAACCACCGGCTTTCATGAGAGACCTCAGGGCTGCATGTTTTGAGCCCAGTACTGAGCCTGAAAAGCATTTCCAACCCCACTTACAAGTAAAACTAGCTAAAATATGCCTGGCTTCTCTTCACTGAAAAGCTCATTCTGAGTACATTTTTAGCATACGTTTGCTCCTGCCGGGTCAGCTGAGCAGCGAATTTCTATTTAACCACCTGCTATCATGAGAGACCTCAGGGCTGCATGTTTTGAGCCCAGTACTGATCCTGAAAAGCGTTTCCAACCCCACTTACAAGTAAAACTAGTTAAATGTGCCTGTCTGCTATTCACTAAAAAGCTCATTCTGTGTACATTTTTGGCATACGTTTGCTCCTGCCGGGTCAGCTGAGCAGCGAATTCCTATTTAACCACCTGCTATCATGAGAGACCTCAGGGCTGCATGTTTTGAGCCCAGTACTGATCCTGAAAAGCGTTTCCAACCCCACTTACAAGTAAAACTAGCTAAAATGTGCCTGGCTGCTATTCACTGAAAAGCTCATTCTGTGTACATTTTTGGCATACGTTTGCTCCTACCGGGTCAGCTGAGCAGCGAATTTCTATTTAACCACCTGCTTTCATGAGAGACCTCAGGGCTGCATGTTTTGAGCCCAGTACTGAGCCTGAAAAGCATTTCCAACCCCACTTACAAGTAAAACTAGCTAAAATGTGCCTGGCTTCTCTTCACTGAAAAGCTCATTCTGAGAACATTTTTAGCATACGTTTGCTCCTGCCGGGTCAGCTGAGCAGCAAATTTCTATTTAACCACCTGCTATCATGAGAGACCTCAGGGCTGCATGTTTTGAGCCCAGTACTGATCCTGAAAAGGGGTTCCAACCCCACTTACACGTAAAACTAGCTAAAATGTGCCTGGCTGCTATTCACTGAAAAGCTCATTCTGTGTACATTTTTGGCATACGTTTGCTCCTACCGGGTCAGCTGAGCAGCGAATTTCTATTTAACCACCTGCTTTCATGAGAGACCTCAGGGCTGCATGTTTTGAGCCCAGTACTGAGCCTGAAAAGCATTTCCAACCCCACTTACAAGTAAAACTAGCTAAAATATGCCTGGCTTCTCTTCACTGAAAAGCTCATTCTTAGTACATTTTTAGCATACGTTTGCTCCTGCCGGGTCAGCTGAGCAGCGAATTTCTATTTAACCACCTGCTATCATGGGAGACCTCAGGGCTGCATGTTTTGAGCCCAGTACTGATCCTGAAAAGCGTTTCCAACCCCACTTACAAGTAAAACTAGTTAAAATGTGCCTGGCTTCTCTTCACTGAAAAGCTCATTCTGAGTACATTTTTAGCATACGTTTGCTCCTGCCGGGTCAGCTGAGCAGCGAATTTCTATTTAACCACCTGCTATCATGAGAGACATCAGGGCTGCATGTTTTGAGCCCAGTACTGAGCCTGAAAAGCATTTCCAACCCCACTTACAAGTAAAACTAGCTAAAATATGCCTGGCTTCTCTTCACTGAAAAGCTCATTCTGAGTACATTTTGAGCATACGTTTGCTCCTGCCGGGTCAGCTGAGCAGCGAATTTCTATTTAACCACCTGCTATCATGAGAGACCTCAGGGCTGCATGTTTTGAGCCCAGTACTGATCCTGAAAAGCGTTTCCAACCCCACTTACAAGTAAAACTAGTTAAAATATGCCTGGCTTCTCTTCACTGAAAAGCTCATTCTGTGTACATTTTTGGCATACGCTTGCTCCTACCGGGTCAGCTGAGCAGCGAATTTCTATTTAACCACCTGCTTTCATGAGAGACCTCAGGGCTGCATGTTTTGAGCCCAGTACTGAGCCTGAAAAGCATTTCCAACCCCACTTACAAGTAAAACTAGCTAAAATATGCCTGGCTTCTCTTCACTGAAAAGCTCATTCTGAGTACATTTTTAGCATACGTTTGCTCCTGCCGGGTCAGCTGAGCAGCGAATTTCTATTTAACCACCTGCTATCATGAGAGACCTCAGGGCTGCATGTTTTGAGCCCAGTACTGATCCTGAAAAGCGTTTCCAACCCCACTTACAAGTAAAACTAGTTAAAATGTGCCTGGCTGCTATTCACTAAAAAGCTTATTCTGTGTACATTTTTGGCATACGTTTGCTCCTACCGGGTCAGCTGAGCAGCGAATTTTTATTTAACCACTTGCTTTCATGAGAGACCTCAGGGCTGCATGTTTTGAGCCCAGTACTGAGCCTGAAAAGCATTTCCAACCCCACTTACAAGTAAAACTAGCTAAAATGTGCCTGGCTTCTCTTCACTGAAAAGCTCATTCTGAGTACATTTTTAGCATACGTTTGCTCCTGCCGGGTCAGCTGAGCAGCGAATTTCTATTTAACCACCTGCTATCATGAGAGACCTCAGGGCTGCATGTTTTGAGCCCAGTACTGATCCTGAAAAGCGTTTCCAACCCCACTTACAAGTAAAACTAGCTAAAATGTGCCTGGCTGCTGTTAACTGAAAAGCTCATTCTGTGTACATTTTTGGCATACATTTGCTCCTACCGGGTCAGCTGAGCAGCGAATTTCTATTTAACCACCTGCTTTCATGAGAGACCTCAGGGCTGCATGTTTTGAGCCCAGTACTGAGCCTGAAAAGCATATCCAACCCCACTTACAAGTAAAACTAGCTAAAATGTGCCTGGCTTCTCTTCACTGAAAAGCTCATTCTGAGTACATTTTTAGCATACGTTTGCTCCTGCCGGGTCAGCTGAGCAGAGAATTTCTATTTGACCACCTGCGTTCATGAGAGACCTCAGGGCTGCATGTTTTGAACCCAGTACTGAGCCTGAAAAGCATTTCCAACCCCACTTACAAGTAAAACTAGCTAAAATATGCCTGGCTTCTCTTCACTGAAAAGCTCATTCTGAGTACATTTTTAGCATACGTTTGCTCCTGCCGGGTCAGCTGAGCAGCGAATTTCTATTTAACCACCTGCTATCATGAGAGACCTCAGGGCTGCATGTTTTGAGCCCAGTACTGATCCTGAAAAGCGTTTCCAACCCCACTTACAAGTAAAACTAGTTAAAATATGCCTGGCTTCTCTTCACTGAAAAGCTCATTCTGTGTACATTTTTGGCATACGCTTGCTCCTACCGGGTCAGCTGAGCAGCGAATTTCTATTTAACCACCTGCTTTCATGAGAGACCACAGGGCTGCATGTTTTGAGCCCAGTACTGAGCCTGAAAAGCATTTCCAACCCCACTTACAAGTAAAACTAGCTAAAATATGCCTGGCTTCTCTTCACTGAAAAGCTCATTCTGAGTACATTTTTAGCATACGTTTGCTCCTGCCGGGTCAGCTGAGCAGCGAATTTCTATTTAACCACCTGCTATCATGAGAGACCTCAGGGCTGCATGTTTTGAGCCCAGTACTGATCCTGAAAAGCGTTTCCAACCCCACTTACAAGTAAAACTAGTTAAAATGTGCCTGGCTGCTATTCACTAAAAAGCTTATTCTGTGTACATTTTTGGCATACGTTTGCTCCTACCGGGTCAGCTGAGCAGCGAATTTTTATTTAACCACTTGCTTTCATGAGAGACCTCAGGGCTGCATGTTTTGAGCCCAGTACTGAGCCTGAAAAGCATTTCCAACCCCACTTACAAGTAAAACTAGCTAAAATGTGCCTGGCTTCTCTTCACTGAAAAGCTCATTCTGAGTACATTTTTAGCATACGTTTGCTCCTGCCGGGTCAGCTGAGCAGCAAATTTCTATTTAACCACCTGCTATCATGAGAGACCTCAGGGCTGCATGTTTTGAGCCCAGTACTGATCCTGAAAAGCGTTTCCAACCCCACTTACAAGTAAAACTAGCTAAAATGTGCCTGGCTGCTGTTCACTGAAAAGCTCATTCTGTGTACATTTTTGGCATACATTTGCTCCTACCGGGTCAGCTGAGCAGCGAATTTCTATTTAACCACCTGCTTTCATGAGAGACCTCAGGGCTGCATGTTTTGAGCCCAGTACTGAGCCTGAAAAGCATATCCAACCCCACTTACAAGTAAAACTAGCTAAAATGTGCCTGGCTTCTCTTCACTGAAAATCTCATTCTGAGTACATTTTTAGCATACGTTTGCTCCTGCCGGGTCAGCTGAGCAGAGAATTTCTATTTGACCACCTGCGTTCATGAGAGACCTCAGGGCTGCATGTTTTGAACCCAGTACTGAGCCTGAAAAGCATTTCCAACCCCACTTACAAGTAAAACTAGCTAAAATGTGCCTGGCTTCTCTTCACTGAAAAGCTCATTCTGAGTACATTTTAAGCATACGTTTGCTCCTGCCGGGTCAGCTGAGCAGCGAATTTCTATTTAACCACCTGCTATCATGAGAGACCTCAGGGCTGCATGTTTTGAGCCCAGTACTGATCCTGAAAAGCGTTTCCAACCCCACTTACAAGTAAAACTAGCTAAAATGTGCCTGGCTGCTATTCACTGAAAAGCTCATTCTGTGTACATTTTTGGCATACGTTTGCTCCTACCGGGTCAGCTGAGCAGCGAATTTCTATTTAACCACCTGCTTTCATGATAGACCTCAGGGCTGCATGTTTTGAGCCCAGTACTGATCCTGAAAAGCGTTTCCAACCCCACTTACAAGTAAAACTAGCTAAAATGTGCCTGGCTTCTCTTCACTGAAAAGCTCATTCTGAGTACATTTTTAGCATATGTTTGCTCCTGCCGGGTCAGCTGAGCAGCGAATTTCTATTTAACCACCTGCTATCATGAGAGACCTCAGGGCTGCATGTTTTGAGCCCAGTACTGATCCTGAAAAGCGTTTCCAACCCCACTTACAAGTAAAACTAGCTAAAATGTGCCTGGCTTCTCTTCACTGAAAAGCTCATTCTGAGTACATTTTTAGCATACGTTTGCTCCTGCCGGGTCAGCTGAGCAGCGAATTCCTATTTAACCACCTGCTATCATGAGAGACCTCAGGGCTGCATGTTTTGAGCCCAGTGCTGATCCTGAAAAGCGTTTCCAACCCCACTTACAAGTAAAACTAGCTAAAATGTGCCTGGCTGCTATTCACTGAAAAGCTCATTCTGTGTACATTTTTGGCATACGTTTGCTCCTACCGGGTCAGCTGAGCAGCGAATTTCTATTTAACCACCTGCTTTCATGAGAGACCTCAGGGCTGAATGTTTTGAGCCCAGTACTGAGCCTGAAAAGCATTTCCAACCCCACTTACAAGTAAAACTAGCTAAAATGTGCCTGGCTTCTCTTCACTGAAAAGCTCATTCTGAGAACATTTTTAGCATACGTTTGCTCCTGCCGGGTCAGCTGAGCAGCAAATTTCTATTTAACCACCTGCTATCATGAGAGACCTCAGGGCTGCATGTTTTGAGCCCAGTACTGATCCTGAAAAGCGTTTCCAACCCCACTTACACGTAAAACTAGCTAAAATGTGCCTGGCTGCTATTCACTGAAAAGCTCATTCTGTGTACATTTTTGGCATACGTTTGCTCCTACCAGGTCAGCTGAGCTGCAAATTTCTATTTAACCACCTGCTTTCATGAGAGACCTCAGGGCTGCATGTTTTGAGCCCAGTACTGAGCCTGAAAAGCATTTCCAACCCCACTTACAAGTAAAACTAGCTAAAATGTGCCTGGCTTCTCTTCACTGAAAAGCTCATTCTGAGTACATTTTTAGCATACGTTTGCTCCTGCCGGGTCAGCTGAGCAGCGAATTTCTATTTAACCACCTGCTTTCGTGAGAGACCTCAGGGCTGCATGTTTTGAGCCCAGTACTGAGCCTGAAAAGCATTTCCAACCCCACTTACAAGTAAAACTAGCTAAAATGTGCCTGGCTGCTATTCACTGAAAAGCTCATTCTGTGTACATTTTTGGCATACGTTTGTTCCTACCGGGTCAGCTGAGCAGCGAATTTCTATTTAACCACCTGCTTTCATGAGAGACCTCAGGGCTGCATGTTTTGAGCCCAGTACTGAGCCTGAAAAGCATTTCCAACCCCACTTACAAGTAAAACTAGCTAAAATGTGCCTGGCTT
Organism: Lissotriton vulgaris; assembly: GCF_964263255.1. Classification (NCBI taxonomy): domain Eukaryota; kingdom Metazoa; phylum Chordata; class Amphibia; order Caudata; family Salamandridae; genus Lissotriton; species Lissotriton vulgaris. Next base: position 130,428 of record NW_028241988.1, read on the forward strand.
ATCTTCACTGAAAAGCTCATTCTGAGAACATTTTTAGCATACGTTTGCTCCTGCCGGGTCAGCTGAGCAGCAAATTTCTATTTAACCACCTGCTATCATGAGAGACCTCAGGGCTGCATGTTTTGAGCCCAGTACTGGAGCCTGAAAAGCATTTCCAACCCCACTTACAAGTAAAACTAGCTAAAATGTGCCTGGCTGCTATTCACTGAAAAGCTCATTCTGTGTACATTTTTGGCATACGTTTGCTTCTACCGGGTCAGCTGAGCAGCGAATTTCTATTTAACCACCTGCTTTCATGAGAGACCTCAGGGCTGCATGTTTTGAGCCCAGTACTGAGCCTGAAAAGCATTTCCAACCCCACTTACAAGTAAAACTAGCTAAAATATGCCTGGCTTCTCTTCACTGAAAAGCTCATTCTGAGTACATTTTTAGCATACGTTTGCTCCTGCCGGGTCAGCTGAGCAGCGAATTTCTATTTAACCACCTGCTATCATGAGAGACCTCAGGGCTGCATGTTTTGAGCCCAGTACTGATCCTGAAAAGCGTTTCCAACCCCACTTACAAGTAAAACTAGTTAAAATGTGCCTGGCTGCTATTCACTAAAAAGCTTATTCTGTGTACATTTTTGGCATACGTTTGCTCCTACCGGGTCAGCTGAGCAGCGAATTTTTATTTAACCACTTGCTTTCATGAGAGACCTCAGGGCTGCATGTTTTGAGCCCAGTACTGAGCCTGAAAAGCATTTCCAACCCCACTTACAAGTAAAACTAGCTAAAATGTGCCTGGCTTCTCTTCACTGAAAAGCTCATTCTGAGTACATTTTTAGCATACGTTTGCTCCTGCCGGGTCAGCTGAGCAGCGAATTTCTATTTAACCACCTGCTATCATGAGAGACCTCAGGGCTGCATGTTTTGAGCCCAGTACTGATCCTGAAAAGCGTTTCCAACCCCACTTACAAGTAAAACTAGCTAAAATGTGCCTGGCTGCTGTTCACTGAAAAGCTCATTCTGTGTACATTTTTGGCATACATTTGCTCCTACCGGGTCAGCTGAGCAGCGAATTTCTATTTAACCACCTGCTTTCATGAGAGACCTCAGGGCTGCATGTTTTGAGCCCAGTACTGATCCTGAAAAGCGTTTCCAACCCCACTTACAAGTAAAACTAGCTAAAATGTGCCTGGCTGCTGTTCACTGAAAAGCTCATTCTGAGTACATTTTTAGCATACGTTTGCTCCTGCCGGGTCAGCTGAGCAGAGAATTTCTATTTGACCACCTGCGTTCATGAGAGACCTCAGGGCTGCATGTTTTGAACCCAGTACTGAGCCTGAAAAGCATTTCCAACCCCACTTACAAGTAAAACTAGCTAAAATGTGCCTGGCTTCTCTTCACTGAAAAGCTCATTCTGAGTACATTTTAAGCATACGTTTGCTCATGCCGGGTCAGCTGAGCAGCGAATTTCTATTTAACCACCTGCTATCATGAGAGACCTCAGGGCTGCATGTTTTGAGCCCAGTACTGATCCTGAAAAGCGTTTCCAACCCCACTTACAAGTAAAACTAGCTAAAATGTGCCTGGCTGCTATTCACTGAAAAGCTCATTCTGTGTACATTTTTGGCATACGTTTGCTCCTACCGGGTCAGCTGAGCAGCGAATTTCTATTTAACCACCTGCTTTCATGATAGACCTCAGGGCTGCATGTTTTGAGCCCAGTACTGATCCTGAAAAGCGTTTCCAACCCCACTTACAAGTAAAACTAGCTAAAATGTGCCTGGCTTCTCTTCACTGAAAAGCTCATTCTGAGTACATTTTTAGCATATGTTTGCTCCTGCCGGGTCAGCTGAGCAGCGAATTTCTATTTAACCACCTGCTATCATGAGAGACCTCAGGGCTGCATGTTTTGAGCCCAGTACTGATCCTGAAAAGCGTTTCCAACCCCACTTACAAGTAAAACTAGCTAAAATGTGCCTGGCTTCTCTTCACTGAAAAGCTCATTCTGAGTACATTTTTAGCATACGTTTGCTCCTGCCGGGTCAGCTGAGCAGCGAATTCCTATTTAACCACCTGCTATCATGAGAGACCTCAGGGCTGCATGTTTTGAGCCCAGTGCTGATCCTGAAAAGCGTTTCCAACCCCACTTACAAGTAAAACTAGCTAAAATGTGCCTGGCTGCTATTCACTGAAAAGCTCATTCTGTGTACATTTTTGGCATACGTTTGCTCCTACCGGGTCAGCTGAGCAGCGAATTTCTATTTAACCACCTGCTTTCATGAGAGACCTCAGGGCTGAATGTTTTGAGCCCAGTACTGAGCCTGAAAAGCATTTCCAACCCCACTTACAAGTAAAACTAGCTAAAATGTGCCTGGCTTCTCTTCACTGAAAAGCTCATTCTGAGAACATTTTTAGCATACGTTTGCTCCTGCCGGGTCAGCTGAGCAGCAAATTTCTATTTAACCACCTGCTATCATGAGAGACCTCAGGGCTGCATGTTTTGAGCCCAGTACTGATCCTGAAAAGCGTTTCCAACCCCACTTACACGTAAAACTAGCTAAAATGTGCCTGGCTGCTAGTCACTGAAAAGCTCATTCTGTGTACATTTTTGGCATACGTTTGCTCCTACCAGGTCAGCTGAGCTGCAAATTTCTATTTAACCACCTGCTTTCATGAGAGACCTCAGGGCTGCATGTTTTGAGCCCAGTACTGAGCCTGAAAAGCATTTCCAACCCCACTTACAAGTAAAACTAGCTAAAATGTGCCTGGCTTCTCTTCACTGAAAAGCTCATTCTGAGTACATTTTTAGCATACGTTTGCTCCTGCCGGGTCAGCTGAGCAGCGAATTTCTATTTAACCACCTGCTTTCGTGAGAGACCTCAGGGCTGCATGTTTTGAGCCCAGTACTGAGCCTGAAAAGCATTTCCAACCCCACTTACAAGTAAAACTAGCTAAAATGTGCCTGGCTGCTATTCACTGAAAAGCTCATTCTGTGTACATTTTTGGCATACGTTTGTTCCTACCGGGTCAGCTGAGCAGCGAATTTCTATTTAACCACCTGCTTTCATGAGAGACCTCAGGGCTGCATGTTTTGAGCCCAGTACTGAGCCTGAAAAGCATTTCCAACCCCACTTACAAGTAAAACTAGCTAAAATGTGCCTGGCTTATCTTCACTGAAAAGCTCATTCTGAGAACATTTTTAGCATACGTTTGCTCCTGCCGGGTCAGCTGAGCAGCAAATTTCTATTTAACCACCTGCTATCATGAGAGACCTCAGGGCTGCATGTTTTGAGCCCAGTACTGGAGCCTGAAAAGCATTTCCAACCCCACTTACAAGTAAAACTAGCTAAAATGTGCCTGGCTGCTATTCACTGAAAAGCTCATTCTGTGTACATTTTTGGCATACGTTTGCTTCTACCGGGTCAGCTGAGCAGCGAATTTCTATTTAACCACCTGCTTTCATGAGAGACCTCAGGGCTGCATGTTTTGAGCCCAGTACTGAGCCTGAATAGCATTTCCAACCCCACTTACAAGTAAAACTAGCTAAAATGTGCCTGGCTTCTCTTCACTGAAAAGCTCATTCTGAGTACATTTTTAGCATACGTTTGCTCCTGCCGGGTCAGCTGAGCAGCGAATTTCTATTTAACCACCTGCTATCATGAGAGACCTCAGGGCTGCATGTTTTGAGCCCAGTACTGAGCCTGAAAAGCATTTCCAACCCCACTTACAAGTAAAACTAGCTAAAATGTGCCTGGCTTCTCTTCACTGAAAAGCTCTTTCTGAGTACATTTTTAGCATACGTTTGCTCCTGCCGGGTCAGCTGAGCAGCGAATTTCTATTTAACCACCTGCTATCATGAGAGACCTCAGGGCTGCATGTTTTGAGCCCAGTACTGATCCTGAAAAGCGTTTCCAACCCCACTTACAAGTAAAACTAGTTAAAATATGCCTGGCTTCTCTTCACTGAAAAGCTCATTCTGTGTACATTTTTGGCATACGCTTGCTCCTACCGGGTCAGCTGAGCAGCGAATTTCTATTTAACCACCTGCTTTCATGAGAGACCTCAGGGCTGCATGTTTTGAGCCCAGTACTGAGCCTGAAAAGCATTTCCAACCCCACTTACAAGTAAAACTAGCTAAAATATGCCTGGCTTCTCTTCACTGAAAAGCTCATTCTGAGTACATTTTTAGCATACGTTTGCTCCTGCCGGGTCAGCTGAGCAGCGAATTTCTATTTAACCACCTGCTATCATGAGAGACCTCAGGGCTGCATGTTTTGAGCCCAGTACTGGTCCTGAAAAGCGTTTCCAACCCCACTTACAAGTAAAACTAGTTAAAATGTGCCTGGCTGCTATTCACTAAAAAGCTCATTCTGTGTACATTTTTGGCATACGTTTGCTCCTACCGGGTCAGCTGAGCAGCAAATTTTTTATTTAACCACTTGCTTTCATGAGAGACCTCAGGGCTGCATGTTTTGAGCCCAGTACTGAGCCTGAAAAGCATTTCCAACCCCACTTACAAGTAAAACTAGCTAAAATGTGCCTGGCTTCTCTTCACTGAAAAGCTCATTCTGAGTACATTTTTAGCATACGTTTGCTCCTGCCGGGTCAGCTGAGCAGCGAATTTCTATTTAACCACCTGCTATCATGAGAGACCTCAGGGCTGCATGTTTTGAGCCCAGTACTGATCCTGAAAAGCGTTTCCAACCCCACTTACAAGTAAAACTAGCTAAAATGTGCCTGGCTGCTGTTCACTGAAAAGCTCATTCTGTGTACATTTTTGGCATACGTTTGCTCCTACCGGGTCAGCTGAGCAGGGAATTTCTATTTAACCACCTGCTTTCATGAGAGACCTCAGGGCTGCATGTTTTGAGCCCAGTACTGAGCCTGAAAAGCATATCCAACCCCACTTACAAGTAAAACTAGCTAAAATGTGCCTGGCTTCTCTTCACTGAAAAGCTCATTCTGTGTAAATTTTCGGCATACGTTTGCTCCTACCGGGTCAGCTGAGCAGCGAATTTCTATTTAACCACCGGCTTTCATGAGAGACCTCAGGGCTGCATGTTTTGAGCCCAGTACTGAGCCTGAAAAGCATTTCCAACCCCACTTACAAGTAAAACTAGCTAAAATATGCCTGGCTTCTCTTCACTGAAAAGCTCATTCTGAGTAAATTTTTAGCATACGTTTGCTCCTGCCGGGTCAGCTGAGCAGCGAATTTCTATTTAACCACCTGCTATCATGAGAGACCTCAGGGCTGCATGTTTTGAGCCCAGTACTGATCCTGAAAAGCGTTTCCAACCCCACTTACAAGTAAAACTAGCTAAAATGTGCCTGGCTGCTATTCACTGAAAAGCTCATTCTGTGTACATTTTTGGCATACGTTTGCTCCTACCGGGTCAGCTGAGCAGCGAATTTCTATTTAACCACCTGCTTTCATGAGAGACCTCAGGGCTGCATGTTTTGAGCCCAGTACTGAGCCTGAAAAGCATTTCCAACCCCACTTACAAGTAAAACTAGCTAAAATGTGCCTGGCTTCTCTTCTCTGAAAAGCTCATTCTGAGAACATTTTTAGCATACGTTTGCTCCTGCCGGGTCAGCTGAGCAGCAAATTTCTATTTAACCACCTGCTATCATGAGAGACCTCAGGGCTGCATGTTTTGAGCCCAGTACTGATCCTGAAAAGGGTTTCCAACCCCACTTACACGTAAAACTAGCTAAAATGTGCCTGGCTGCTATTCACTGAAAAGCTCATTCTGTGTACATTTTTGGCATACGTTTGCTCCTACCGGGTCAGCTGAGCAGCGAATTTCTATTTAACCACCTGCTTTCATGAGAGACCTCAGGGCTGCATGTTTTGAGCCCAGTACTGAGCCTGAAAAGCATTTCCAACCCCACTTACAAGTAAAACTAGCTAAAATATGCCTGGCTTCTCTTCACTGAAAAGCTCATTCTGAGTACATTTTTAGCATACGTTTGCTCCTGCCGGGTCAGCTGAGCAGCGAATTTCTATTTAACCACCTGCTATCATGGGAGACCTCAGGGCTGCATGTTTTGAGCCCAGTACTGATCCTGAAAAGCGTTTCCAACCCCACTTACAAGTAAAACTAGTTAAAATGTGCCTGGCTTCTCTTCACTGAAAAGCTCATTCTGAGTACATTTTTAGCATACGTTTGCTCCTGCCGGGTCAGCTGAGCAGCGAATTTCTATTTAACCACCTGCTATCATGAGAGACATCAGGGCTGCATGTTTTGAGCCCAGTACTGAGCCTGAAAAGCATTTCCAACCCCACTTACAAGTAAAACTAGCTAAAATATGCCTGGCTTCTCTTCACTGAAAAGCTCATTCTGAGTACATTTTTAGCATACGTTTGCTCCTGCCGGGTCAGCTGAGCAGCGAATTTCTATTTAACCACCTGCTATCATGAGAGACCTCAGGGCTGCATGTTTTGAGCCCAGTACTGATCCTGAAAAGCGTTTCCAACCAAACTTACAAGTAAAACTAGTTAAAATATGCCTGGCTTCTCTTCACTGAAAAGCTCATTCTGTGTACATTTTTGGCATACGCTTGCTCCTACCGGGTCAGCTGAGCAGCGAATTTCTATTTAACCACCTGCTTTCATGAGAGACCTCAGGGCTGCATGTTTTGAGCCCAGTACTGAGCCTGAAAAGCATTTCCAACCCCACTTACAAGTAAAACTAGCTAAAATATGCCTGGCTTCTCTTCACTGAAAAGCTCATTCTGAGTACATTTTTAGCATACGTTTGCTCCTGCCGGGTCAGCTGAGCAGCGAATTTCTATTTAACCACCTGCTATCATGAGAGACCTCAGGGCTGCATGTTTTGAGCCCAGTACTGATCCTGAAAAGCGTTTCCAACCCCACTTACAAGTAAAACTAGTTAAAATGTGCCTGGCTGCTATTCACTAAAAAGCTCATTCTGTGTACATTTTTGGCATACGTTTGCTCCTACCGGGTCAGCTGAGCAGCGAATTTTTATTTAACCACTTGCTTTCATGAGAGACCTCAGGGCTGCATGTTTTGAGCCCAGTACTGAGCCTGAAAAGCATTTCCAACCCCACTTACAAGTAAAACTAGCTAAAATGTGCCTGGCTTCTCTTCACTGAAAAGCTCATTCTGAGTACATTTTAAGCATACGTTTGCTCCTGCCGGGTCAGCTGAGCAGCGAATTTCTATTTAACCACCTGCTATCATGAGAGACCTCAGGGCTGCATGTTTTGAGCCCAGTACTGATCCTGAAAAGCGTTTCCAACCCCACTTACAAGTAAAACTAGCTAAAATGTGCCTGGCTGCTATTCACTGAAAAGCTCATTCTGTGTACATTTTTGGCATACGTTTGCTCCTACCGGGTCAGCTGAGCAGCGAATTTCTATTTAACCACCTGCTTTCATGAGAGACCTCAGGGCTGCATGTTTTGAGCCCAGTACTGATCCTGAAAAGCGTTTCCAACCCCACTTACAAGTAAAACTAGCTAAAATGTGCCTGGCTTCTCTTCACTGAAAAGCTCATTCTGAGTACATTTTTAGCATATGTTTGCTCCTGCCGGGTCAGCTGAGCAGCAAATTTCTATTTAACCACCTGCTATCATGAGAGACCTCAGGGCTGCATGTTTTGAGCCCAGTACTGATCCTGAAAAGCGTTTCCAACCCCACTTACAAGTAAAACTAGCTAAAATGTGCCTGGCTTCTCTTCACTGAAAAGCTCATTCTGAGTACATTTTTAGCATACGTTTGCTCCTGCCGGGTCAGCTGAGCAGCGAATTCCTATTTAACCACCTGCTATCATGAGAGACCTCAGGGCTGCATGTTTTGAGCCCAGTACTGAGCCTGAAAAGCATTTCCAACCCCACTTACAAGTAAAACTAGCTAAAATGTGCCTGGCTTCTCTTCACTGAAAAGCTCATTCTGAGTACATTTTAAGCATACGTTTGCTCCTGCCGGGTCAGCTGAGCAGCGAATTTCTATTTAACCACCTGCTATCATGAGAGACCTCAGGGCTGCATGTTTTGAGCCCAGTACTGATCCTGAAAAGCGTTTCCAACCCCACTTACAAGTAAAACTAGCTAAAATGTGCCTGGCTGCTATTCACTGAAAAGCTCATTCTGTGTACATTTTTGGCATACGTTTGCTCCTACCGGGTCAGCTGAGCAGCGAATTTCTATTTAATCACCTGCTTTCATGAGAGACCTCAGGGCTGAATGTTTTGAGCCCAGTACTGAGCCTGAAAAGCATTTCCAACCCCACTTACAAGTAAAACTAGCTAAAATGTGCCTGGCTTCTCTTCACTGAAAAGCTCATTCTGAGAACATTTTTAGCATACGTTTGCTCCTGCCGGGTCAGCTGAGCAGCAAATTTCTATTTAACCACCTGCTATCATGAGAGACCTCAGGGCTGCATGTTTTGAGCCCAGTACTGATCCTGAAAAGCGTTTCCAACCCCACTTACACGTAAAACTAGCTAAAATGTGCCTGGCTGCTATTCACTGAAAAGCTCATTCTGTGTACATTTTTGGCATACGTTTGCTCCTACCAGGTCAGCTGAGCTGCAAATTTCTATTTAACCACCTGCTTTCATGAGAGACCTCAGGGCTGCATGTTTTGAGCCCAGTACTGAGCCTGAAAAGCATTTCCAACCCCACTTACAAGTAAAACTAGCTAAAATGTGCCTGGCTTCTCTTCACTGAAAAGCTCATTCTGAGTACATTTTTAGCATACGTTTGCTCCTGCCGGGTCAGCTGAGCAGTGAATTTCTATTTAACCACCTGCTTTCGTGAGAGACCTCAGGGCTGCATGTTTTGAGCCCAGTACTGAGCCTGAAAAGCATTTCCAACCCCACTTACAAGTAAAACTAGCTAAAATGTGCCTGGCTGCTATTCACTGAAAAGCTCATTCTGTGTACATTTTTGGCATACGTTTGTTCCTACCGGGTCAGCTGAGCAGCGAATTTCTATTTAACCACCTGCTTTCATGAGAGACCTCAGGGCTGCATGTTTTGAGCCCAGTACTGAGCCTGAAAAGCATTTCCAACCCCACTTACAAGTAAAACTAGCTAAAATGTGCCTGGCTTATCTTCACTGAAAAGCTCATTCTGAGAACATTTTTAGCATACGTTTGCTCCTGCCGGGTCAGCTGAGCAGCAAATTTCTATTTAACCACCTGCTATCATGAGAGACCTCAGGACTGCATGTTTTGAGCCCAGTACTGGAGCCTGAAAAGCATTTCCAACCCCACTTACAAGTAAAACTAGCTAAAATGTGCCTGGCTGCTATTCACTGAAAAGCTCATTCTGTGTACATTTTTGGCATACGTTTGCTTCTACCGGGTCAGCTGAGCAGCGAATTTCTATTTACCCACCTGCTTTCATGAGAGACCTCAGGGCTGCATGTTTTGAGCCCAGTACTGAGCCTGAAAAGCATTTCCAACCCCACTTACAAGTAAAACTAGCTAAAATGTGCCTGGCTTCTCTTCACTGAAAAGCTCATTCTGAGTACATTTTTAGCATACGTTTGCTCCTGCCGGGTCAGCTGAGCAGCGAATTTCTATTTAACCACCTGCTATCATGAGAGACCTCAGGGCTGCATGTTTTGAGCCCAGTACTGAGCCTGAAAAGCATTTCCAACCCCACTTACAAGTAAAACTAGCTAAAATGTGCCTGGCTTCTCTTCACTGAAAAGCTCATTCTGAGTACATTTTTAGCATACGTTTGCTCCTGCCGGGTCAGCTGAGCAGCGAATTTCTATTTAACCACCTGCTATCATGAGAGACCTCAGGGCTGCATGTTTTGAGCCCAGTACTGATCCTGAAAAGCGTTTCCAACCCCACTTACAAGTAAAACTAGTTAAAATATGCCTGGCTTCTCTTCACTGAAAAGCTCATTCTGTGTACATTTTTGGCATACGCTTGCTCTTACCTGGTCAGCTGAGCAGCGAATTTCTATTTAACCACCTGCTTTCATGAGAGACCTCAGGGCTGCATGTTTTGAGCCCAGTACTGAGCCTGAAAAGCATTTCCAACCCCACTTACAAGTAAAACTAGCTAAAATATGCCTGGCTTCTCTTCACTGAAAAGCTCATTCTGAGTACATTTTTAGCATACGTTTGCTCCTGCCGGGTCAGCTGAGCAGCGAATTTCTCTTTAACCACCTGCTATCATGAGAGACCTCAGGGCTGCATGTTTTGAGCCCAGTACTGATCCTGAAAAGCGTTTCCAACCCCACTTACAAGTAAAACTAGTTAAAATGTGCCTGGCTGCTATTCACTAAAAAGCTCATTCTGTGTACATTTTTGGCATACGTTTGCTCCTACCGGGTCAGCTGAGCAGCGAATTTTTATTTAACCACTTGCTTTCATGAGAGACCTCAGGGCTGCATGTTTTGAGCCCAGTACTGAGCCTGAAAAGCATTTCCAACCCCACTTACAAGTAAAACTAGCTAAAATGTGCCTGGCTTCTCTTCACTGAAAAGCTCATTCTGAGTACATTTTTAGCATACGTTTGCTCCTGCCGGGTCAGCTGAGCAGCGAATTTCTATTTAACCACCTGCTATCATGAGAGACCTCAGGGCTGCATGTTTTGAGCCCAGTACTGATCCTGAAAAGCGTTTCCAACCCCACTTACAAGTAAAACTAGCTAAGATGTGCCTGGCTGCTGTTCACTGAAAAGCTCATTCTGTGTACATTTTTGGCATACGTTTGCTCCTACCGGGTCAGCTGAGCAGCGAATTTCTATTTAACCACCTGCTTTCATGAGAGACCTCAGGGCTGCATGTTTTGAGCCCAGTACTGAGCCTGAAAAGCATATCCAACCCCACTTACAAGTAAAACTAGCTAAAATGTGCCTGGCTTCTCTTCACTGAAAAGCTCATTCTGAGTACATTTTTAGCATACGTTTGCTCCTGCCGGGTCAGCTGAGCAGCGAATTTCTATTTGACCACCTGCTTTCATGAGAGACCTCAGGGCTGCATGTTTTGAACCCAGTACTGAGCCTGAAAAGTATTTCCAACCCCACTTACAAGTAAAACTAGCTAAAATGTGCCTGGCTTCTCTTCACTGAAAAGCTCATTCTGAGTACATTTTAAGCATACGTTTGCTCCTGCCGGGTCAGCTGAGCAGCGAATTTCTATTTAACCACCTGCTATCATGAGAGACCTCAGGGCTGCATGTTTTGAGCCCAGTACTGATCCTGAAAAGCATTTCCAACCCCACTTACAAGTAAAACTAGCTAAAATGTGCCTGGCTGCTATTCACTGAAAAGCTCATTCTGTGTACATTTTTGGCATACGTTTGCTCCTACCGGGTCAGCTGAGCAGCGAATTTCTATTTAACCACCTGCTTTCATGAGAGACCTCAGGGCTGCATGTTTTGAGCCCAGTACTGATCCTGAAAAGCGTTTCCAACCCCACTTACAAGTAAAACTAGCTAAAATGTGCCTGGCTTCTCTTCACTGAAAAGCTCATTCTGAGTACATTTTTAGCATATGTTTGCTCCTGCCGGGTCAGCTGAGCAGCGAATTTCTATTTAACCACCTGCTATCATGAGAGACCTCAGGGCTGCATGTTTTGAGCCCAGTACTGATCCTGAAAAGCGTTTCCAACCCCACTTACAAGTAAAACTAGCTAAAATGTGCCTAGCTTCTCTTCACTGAAAAGCTCATTCTGAGTACATTTTTAGCATACGTTTGCTCCTGCCGGGTCAGCTGAGCAGCGAATTCCTATTTAACCACCTGCTATCATGAGAGACCTCAGGGCTGCATGTTTTGAGCCCAGTACTGATCCTGAAAAGCGTTTCCAACCCCACTTACAAGTAAAACTAGCTAAAATGTGCCTGGCTGCTATTCACTGAAAAGCTCATTCTGTGTACATTTTTGGCATACGTTTGCTCCTACCGGGTCAGCTGAGCAGCGAATTTCTATTTAACCACCTGCTTTCATGAGAGACCTCAGGGCTGAATGTTTTGAGCCCAGTACTGAGCCTGCAAAGCATTTCCAACCCCACTTACAAGAAAAACTAGCTAAAATGTGCCTGGCTTCTCTTCACTGAAAAGCTCATTCTGAGAACATTTTTAGCATACGTTTGCTCCTGCCGGGTCAGCTGAGCAGCAAATTTCTATTTAACCACCTGCTATCATGAGAGACCTCAGGGCTGCATGTTTTGAGCCCAGTACTGATCCTGAAAAGCGTTTCCAACCCCACTTACACGTAAAACTAGCTAAAATGTGCCTGGCTGCTATTCACTGAAAAGCTCATTCTGTGTACATTTTTGGCATACGTTTGCTCCTATCAGGTCAGCTGAGCTGCAAATTTCTATTTAACCACCTGCTTTCATGAGAGACCTCAGGGCTGCATGTTTTGAGCCCAGTACTGAGCCTGAAAAGCATTTCCAACCCCACTTACAAGTAAAACTAGCTAAAATGTGCCTGGCTTCTCTTCACTGAAAAGCTCATTCTGAGTACATTTTTAGCATACGTTTGCTCCTGTCGGGTCAGCTGAGCAGCGAATTTCTATTTAACCACCTGCTTTCGTGAGAGACCTCAGGGCTGCATGTTTTGAGCCCAGTACTGAGCCTGAAAAGCATTTCCAACCCCACTTACAAGTAAAACTAGCTAAAATGTGCCTGGCTGCTATTCACTGAAAAGCTCATTCTGTGTACATTTTTGGCATACGTTTGTTCCTACCGGGTCAGCTGAGCAGCGAATTTCTATTTAACCACCTGCTTTCATGAGAGACCTCAGGGCTGCATGTTTTGAGCCCAGTACTGGGCCTGAAAAGCATTTCCAACCCCACTTACAAGTAAAACTAGCTAAAATGTGCCTGGCTTATCTTCACTGAAAAGCTCATTCTGAGAACATTTTTAGCATACGTTTGCTCCTGCCGGGTCAGCTGAGCAGCAAATTTCTATTTAACCACCTGCTATCATGAGAGACCTCAGGGCTGCATGTTTTGAGCCCAGTACTGGAGCCTGAAAAGCATTTCCAACCCCACTTACAAGTAAAACTAGCTAAAATGTGCCTGGCTGCTATTCACTGAAAAGCTCATTCTGTGTACATTTTTGGCATACGTTTGCTTCTACCGGGTCAGCTGAGCAGCGAATTTCTATTTAACCACCTGCTTTCATGAGAGACCTCAGGGCTGCATGTTTTGAGCCCAGTACTGAGCCTGAAAAGCATTTCCAATCCCACTTACAAGTAAAACTAGCTAAAATGTGCCTGGCTTCTCTTCACTGAAAAGCTCATTCTGAGTACATTTTTAGCATACGTTTGCTCCTGCCGGGTCAGCTGAGCAGCGAATTTCTATTTAACCGCCTGCTATCATGAGAGACCTCAGGGCTGCATGTTTTGAGCCCAGTACTGAGCCTGAAAAGCATTTCCAACCCCACTTACAAGTAAAACTAGCTAAAATGTGCCTGGCTTCTCTTCACTGAAAAGCTCATTCTGAGTACATTTTTAGCATACGTTTGCTCCTGCCGGGTCAGCTGAGCAGCGAATTTCTATTTAACCACCTGCTATCATGAGAGACCTCAGGGCTGCATGTTTTGAGCCCAGTACTGATCCTGAAAAGCGTTTCCAACCCCACTTACAAGTAAAACTAGCTAAAATGTGCCTGGCTGCTCTTCACTGAAAAGTTCATTCTGTGTACATTTTTGGCATACGTTTGCTCCTACCGGGTCAGCTGAGCAGCGAATTTCTATTTAACCACCTGCTTTCATGAGAGACCTCAGGGCTGCATGTTTTGAGCCCAGTACTGAGCCTGAAAAGCATATCCAACCCCACTTACAAGTAAAACTAGCTAAAATGTGCCTGGCTTCTCTTCACTGAAAAGCTCATTCTGAGTACATTTTTAGCATACGTTTGCTCCTGCCGGGTCAGCTGAGCAGCGAATTTCTATTTAACCACCTGCTTTCATGAGAGACCTCAGGGCTGCATGTTTTGAGCCCAGTACTGAGCCTGAAAGCATTTCCAACCCCACTTACAAGTAAAACTAGCTAAAATGTGCCTGGCTTCTCTTCACTGAAAAGCTCATTCTGAGTACATTTTAAGCATACGTTTGCTCCTGCCGGGTCAGCTGAGCAGCAAATTTCTATTTAACCACCTGCTATCATGAGAGACCTCAGGGCTGCATGTTTTGAGCCCAGTACTGACCCTGAAAAGCGTTTCCAACCCCACTTACAAGTAAAACTAGCTAAAATGTGCCTGGCTGCTATTCACTGAAAAGCTCATTCTGTGTACATTTTTGGCATACGTTTGCTCCTACCGGGTCAGCTGAGCAGCGAATTTCTATTTAACCACCTGCTTTCATGAGAGACCTCAGGGCTGCATGTTTTGAGCCCAGTACTGATCCTGAAAAGCGTTTCCAACCACACTTACAAGTAAAACTAGCTAAAATGTGCCTGGCTTCTCTTCACTGAAAAGCTCATTCTGAGTACATTTTTAGCATATGTTTGCTCCTGCCGGGTCAGCTGAGCAGCGAATTTCTATTTAACCACCTGCTATCATGAGAGACCTCAGGGCTGCATGTTTTGAGCCCAGTACTGATCCTGAAAAGCGTTTCCAACCCCACTTACAAGTAAAACTAGCTAAAATGTGCCTGGCTTCTCTTCACTGAAAAGCTCATTCTGAGTACATTTTTAGCATACGTTTGCTCCTGCCGGGTCAGCTGAGCAGCGAATTCCTATTTAACCACCTGCTATCATGAGAGACCTCAGGGCTGCATGTTTTGAGCCCAGTACTGATCCTGAAAAGCGTTTCCAACCCCACTTACAAGTAAAACTAGCTAAAATGTGCCTGGCTGCTCTTCACTGAAAAGCTCATTCTGTGTACATTTTTGGCATACGTTTGCTCCTACCGGGTCAGGTGAGCAGCGAATTTCTATTTAACCACCTGCTTTCATGAGAGACCTCAGGGCTGCATGTTTTGAGCCCAGTACTGAGCCTGAAAAGCATTTCCAACCCCACTTACAAGTAAAACTAGCTAAAATGTGCCTGGCTTCTCTTCACTGAAAAGCTCATTCTGAGTACATTTTAAGCATACGTTTGCTCCTGCCGGGTCAGCTGAGCAGCGAATTTCTATTTAACCACCTGCTATCATGAGAGACCTCAGGGCTGCATGTTTTGAGCCCAGTACTGATCCTGAAAAGCGTTCTCCAACCCCACTTACACGTAAAACTAGCTAAAATGTGCCTGGCTGCTATTCACTGAAAAGCTCATTCTGTGTACATTTTTGGCATACGTTTGCTCCTACCAGGTCAGCTGAGCTGCAAATTTCTATTTAACCACCTGCTTTCATGAGAGACCTCAGGGCTGCATGTTTTGAGCCCAGTACTGAGCCTGAAAAGCATTTCCAACCCCACTTACAAGTAAAACTAGCTAAAATGTGCCTGGCTTCTCTTCACTGAAAAGCTCATTCTGAGTACATTTTTAGCATACGTTTGCTCCTGCCGGGTCAGCTGAGCAGCGAATTTCTATTTAACCACCTGCTTTCGTGAGAGACCTCAGGGCTGCATGTTTTGAGCCCAGTACTGAGCCTGAAAAGCATTTCCAACCCCACTTACAAGTAAAACTAGCTAAAATGTGCCTGGCTGCTATTCACTAAAAAGCTCATTCTGTGTACATTTTTGGCATACGTTTGCTCCTACCGGGTCAGCTGAGCAGCGAATTTTTATTTAACCACTTGCTTTCATGAGAGACCTCAGGGCTGCATGTTTTGAGCCCAGTACTGAGCCTGAAAAGCATTTCCAACCCCACTTACAAGTAAAACTAGCTAAAATGTGCCTGGCTTCTCTTCACTGAAAAGCTCATTCTGAGTACATTTTTAGCATACGTTTGCTCCTGCCGGGTCAGCTGAGCAGCGAATTTCTATTTAACCACCTGCTATCATGAGAGACCTCAGGGCTGCATGTTTTGAGCCCAGTACTGATCCTGAAAAGCGTTTCCAACCCCACTTACAAGTAAAACTAGCTAAGATGTGCCTGGCTGCTGTTCACTGAAAAGCTCATTCTGTGTACATTTTTGGCATACGTTTGCTCCTACCGGGTCAGCTGAGCAGCGAATTTCTATTTAACCACCTGCTTTCATGAGAGACCTCAGGGCTGCATGTTTTGAGCCCAGTACTGAGCCTGAAAAGCATATCCAACCCCACTTACAAGTAAAACTAGCTAAAATGTGCCTGGCTTCTCTTCACTGAAAAGCTCATTCTGAGTACATTTTTAGCATACGTTTGCTCCTGCCGGGTCAGCTGAGCAGCGAATTTCTATTTGACCACCTGCTTTCATGAGAGACCTCAGGGCTGCATGTTTTGAACCCAGTACTGAGCCTGAAAAGTATTTCCAACCCCACTTACAAGTAAAACTAGCTAAAATGTGCCTGGCTTCTCTTCACTGAAAAGCTCATTCTGAGTACATTTTAAGCATACGTTTGCTCCTGCCGGGTCAGCTGAGCAGCGAATTTCTATTTAACCACCTGCTATCATGAAAGACCTCAGGGCTGCATGTTTTGAGCCCAGTACTGATCCTGAAAAGCATTTCCAACCCCACTTACAAGTAAAACTAGCTAAAATGTGCCTGGCTGCTATTCACTGAAAAGCTCATTCTGTGTACATTTTTGGCATACGTTTGCTCCTACCGGGTCAGCTGAGCAGCGAATTTCTATTTAACCACCTGCTTTCATGAGAGACCTCAGGGCTGCATGTTTTGAGCCCAGTACTGATCCTGAAAAGCGTTTCCAACCCCACTTACAAGTAAAACTAGCTAAAATGTGCCTGGCTTCTCTTCACTGAAAAGCTCATTCTGAGTACATTTTTAGCATATGTTTGCTCCTGCCGGGTCAGCTGAGCAGCGAATTTCTATTTAACCACCTGCTATCATGAGAGACCTCAGGGCTGCATGTTTTGAGCCCAGTACTGATCCTGAAAAGCGTTTCCAACCCCACTTACAAGTAAAACTAGCTAAAATGTGCCTAGCTTCTCTTCACTGAAAAGCTCATTCTGAGTACATTTTTAGCATACGTTTGCTCCTGCCGGGTCAGCTGAGCAGCGAATTCCTATTTAACCACCTGCTATCATGAGAGACCTCAGGGCTGCATGTTTTGAGCCCAGTACTGATCCTGAAAAGCGTTTCCAACCCCACTTACAAGTAAAACTAGCTAAAATGTGCCTGGCTGCTATTCACTGAAAAGCTCATTCTGTGTACATTTTTGGCATACGTTTGCTCCTACCGGGTCAGCTGAGCAGCGAATTTCTATTTAACCACCTGCTTTCATGAGAGACCTCAGGGCTGAATGTTTTGAGCCCAGTACTGAGCCTGCAAAGCATTTCCAACCCCACTTACAAGAAAAACTAGCTAAAATGTGCCTGGCTTCTCTTCACTGAAAAGCTCATTCTGAGAACATTTTTAGCATACGTTTGCTCCTGCCGGGTCAGCTGAGCAGCAAATTTCTATTTAACCACCTGCTATCATGAGAGACCTCAGGGCTGCATGTTTTGAGCCCAGTACTGATCCTGAAAAGCGTTTCCAACCCCACTTACACGTAAAACTAGCTAAAATGTGCCTGGCTGCTATTCACTGAAAAGCTCATTCTGTGTACATTTTTGGCATACGTTTGCTCCTATCAGGTCAGCTGAGCTGCAAATTTCTATTTAACCACCTGCTTTCATGAGAGACCTCAGGGCTGCATGTTTTGAGCCCAGTACTGAGCCTGAAAAGCATTTCCAACCCCACTTACAAGTAAAACTAGCTAAAATGTGCCTGGCTTCTCTTCACTGAAAAGCTCATTCTGAGTACATTTTTAGCATACGTTTGCTCCTGTCGGGTCAGCTGAGCAGCGAATTTCTATTTAACCACCTGCTTTCGTGAGAGACCTCAGGGCTGCATGTTTTGAGCCCAGTACTGAGCCTGAAAAGCATTTCCAACCCCACTTACAAGTAAAACTAGCTAAAATGTGCCTGGCTGCTATTCACTGAAAAGCTCATTCTGTGTACATTTTTGGCATACGTTTGTTCCTACCGGGTCAGCTGAGCAGCGAATTTCTATTTAACCACCTGCTTTCATGAGAGACCTCAGGGCTGCATGTTTTGAGCCCAGTACTGGGCCTGAAAAGCATTTCCAACCCCACTTACAAGTAAAACTAGCTAAAATGTGCCTGGCTTATCTTCACTGAAAAGCTCATTCTGAGAACATTTTTAGCATACGTTTGCTCCTGCCGGGTCAGCTGAGCAGCAAATTTCTATTTAACCACCTGCTATCATGAGAGACCTCAGGGCTGCATGTTTTGAGCCCAGTACTGGAGCCTGAAAAGCATTTCCAACCCCACTTACAAGTAAAACTAGCTAAAATGTGCCTGGCTGCTATTCACTGAAAAGCTCATTCTGTGTACATTTTTGGCATACGTTTGCTTCTACCGGGTCAGCTGAGCAGCGAATTTCTATTTAACCACCTGCTTTCATGAGAGACCTCAGGGCTGCATGTTTTGAGCCCAGTACTGAGCCTGAAAAGCATTTCCAATCCCACTTACAAGTAAAACTAGCTAAAATGTGCCTGGCTTCTCTTCACTGAAAAGCTCATTCTGAGTACATTTTTAGCATACGTTTGCTCCTGCCGGGTCAGCTGAGCAGCGAATTTCTATTTAACCGCCTGCTATCATGAGAGACCTCAGGGCTGCATGTTTTGAGCCCAGTACTGAGCCTGAAAAGCATTTCCAACCCCACTTACAAGTAAAACTAGCTAAAATGTGCCTGGCTTCTCTTCACTGAAAAGCTCATTCTGAGTACATTTTTAGCATACGTTTGCTCCTGCCGGGTCAGCTGAGCAGCGAATTTCTATTTAACCACCTGCTATCATGAGAGACCTCAGGGCTGCATGTTTTGAGCCCAGTACTGATCCTGAAAAGCGTTTCCAACCCCACTTACAAGTAAAACTAGCTAAAATGTGCCTGGCTGCTCTTCACTGAAAAGTTCATTCTGTGTACATTTTTGGCATACGTTTGCTCCTACCGGGTCAGCTGAGCAGCGAATTTCTATTTAACCACCTGCTTTCATGAGAGACCTCAGGGCTGCATGTTTTGAGCCCAGTACTGAGCCTGAAAAGCATATCCAACCCCACTTACAAGTAAAACTAGCTAAAATGTGCCTGGCTTCTCTTCACTGAAAAGCTCATTCTGAGTACATTTTTAGCATACGTTTGCTCCTGCCGGGTCAGCTGAGCAGCGAATTTCTATTTAACCACCTGCTTTCATGAGAGACCTCAGGGCTGCATGTTTTGAGCCCAGTACTGAGCCTGAAAGCATTTCCAACCCCACTTACAAGTAAAACTAGCTAAAATGTGCCTGGCTTCTCTTCACTGAAAAGCTCATTCTGAGTACATTTTAAGCATACGTTTGCTCCTGCCGGGTCAGCTGAGCAGCAAATTTCTATTTAACCACCTGCTATCATGAGAGACCTCAGGGCTGCATGTTTTGAGCCCAGTACTGATCCTGAAAAGCGTTTCCAACCCCACTTACAAGTAAAACTAGCTAAAATGTGCCTGGCTGCTATTCACTGAAAAGCTCATTCTGTGTACATTTTTGGCATACGTTTGCTCCTACCGGGTCAGCTGAGCAGCGAATTTCTATTTAACCACCTGCTTTCATGAGAGACCTCAGGGCTGCATGTTTTGAGCCCAGTACTGATCCTGAAAAGCGTTTCCAACCACACTTACAAGTAAAACTAGCTAAAATGTGCCTGGCTTCTCTTCACTGAAAAGCTCATTCTGAGTACATTTTTAGCATATGTTTGCTCCTGCCGGGTCAGCTGAGCAGCGAATTTCTATTTAACCACCTGCTATCATGAGAGACCTCAGGGCTGCATGTTTTGAGCCCAGTACTGATCCTGAAAAGCGTTTCCAACCCCACTTACAAGTAAAACTAGCTAAAATGTGCCTGGCTTCTCTTCACTGAAAAGCTCATTCTGAGTACATTTTTAGCATACGTTTGCTCCTGCCGGGTCAGCTGAGCAGCGAATTCCTATTTAACCACCTGCTATCATGAGAGACCTCAGGGCTGCATGTTTTGAGCCCAGTACTGATCCTGAAAAGCGTTTCCAACCCCACTTACAAGTAAAACTAGCTAAAATGTGCCTGGCTGCTCTTCACTGAAAAGCTCATTCTGTGTACATTTTTGGCATACGTTTGCTCCTACCGGGTCAGGTGAGCAGCGAATTTCTATTTAACCACCTGCTTTCATGAGAGACCTCAGGGCTGCATGTTTTGAGCCCAGTACTGAGCCTGAAAAGCATTTCCAACCCCACTTACAAGTAAAACTAGCTAAAATGTGCCTGGCTTCTCTTCACTGAAAAGCTCATTCTGAGTACATTTTAAGCATACGTTTGCTCCTGCCGGGTCAGCTGAGCAGCGAATTTCTATTTAACCACCTGCTATCATGAGAGACCTCAGGGCTGCATGTTTTGAGCCCAGTACTGATCCTGAAAAGCGTTCTCCAACCCCACTTACACGTAAAACTAGCTAAAATGTGCCTGGCTGCTATTCACTGAAAAGCTCATTCTGTGTACATTTTTGGCATACGTTTGCTCCTACCAGGTCAGCTGAGCTGCAAATTTCTATTTAACCACCTGCTTTCATGAGAGACCTCAGGGCTGCATGTTTTGAGCCCAGTACTGAGCCTGAAAAGCATTTCCAACCCCACTTACAAGTAAAACTAGCTAAAATGTGCCTGGCTTCTCTTCACTGAAAAGCTCATTCTGAGTACATTTTTAGCATACGTTTGCTCCTGCCGGGTCAGCTGAGCAGCGAATTTCTATTTAACCACCTGCTTTCGTGAGAGACCTCAGGGCTGCATGTTTTGAGCCCAGTACTGAGCCTGAAAAGCATTTCCAACCCCACTTACAAGTAAAACTAGCTAAAATGTGCCTGGCTGCTATTCACTGAAAAGCTCATTCTGTGTACATTTTTGGCATACGTTTGTTCCTACCGGGTCAGCTGAGCAGCGAATTTCTATTTAACCACCTGCTTTCATGAGAGACCTCAGGGCTGCATGTTTTGAGCCCAGTACTGAGCCTGAAAAGCATTTCCAACCCCACTTACAAGTAAAACTAGCTAAAATGTGCCTGGCTTATCTTCACTGAAAAGCTCATTCTGAGAACATTTTTAGCATACGTTTGCTCCTGCCGGGTCAGCTGAGCAGCAAATTTCTATTTAACCACCTGCTATCATGAGAGACCTCAGGGCTGCATGTTTTGAGCCCAGTACTGGAGCCTGAAAAGCATTTCCAACCCCACTTACAAGTAAAACTAGCTAAAATGTGCCTGGCTGCTATTCACTGAAAAGCTCATTCTGTGTACATTTTTGGCATACGTTTGCTCCTACCGGGTCAGCTGAGCAGCGAATTTCTATTTAACCACCTGCTTTCATGAGAGACCTCAGGGCTGCATGTTTTGAGCCCAGTACTGAGCCTGAAAAGTATTTCCAACCCCACTTACAAGTAAAACTAGCTAAAATGTGCCTGGCTTCTCTTCACTGAAAAGCTCATTCTGAGTACATTTTTAGCATACGTTTGCTCCTGCCGGGTCAGTTGAGCAGCGAATTTCTATTTAACCACCTGCTATCATGAGAGACCTCAGGGCTGCATGTTTTGAGCCCAGTACTGAGCCTGAAAAGCATTTCCAACCCCACTTACAAGTAAAACTAGCTAAAATGTGCCTGGCTTCTCTTCACTGAAAAGCTCATTCTGAGTACATTTTTAGCATACGTTTGCTCCTGCCGGGTCAGCTGAGCAGCGAATTTCTATTTAACCACCTGCTATCATGAGAGACCTCAGGGCTGCATGTTTTGAGCCCAGTACTGATCCTGAAAAGCGTTTCCAACCCCACTTACAAGTAAAACTAGCTAAAATGTGCCTGGCTGCTCTTCACTGAAAAGTTCATTCTGTGTACATTTTTGGCATACGTTTGCTCCTACCGGGTCAGCTGAGCAGCGAATTTCTATTTAACCACCTGCTTTCATGAGAGACCTCAGGGCTGCATGTTTTGAGCCCAGTACTGAGCCTGAAAAGCATTTCCAACCCCACTTACAAGTAAAACTAGCTAAAATGTGCCTGGCTTATCTTCACTGAAAAGCTCATTCTGAGAACATTTTTAGCATACGTTTGCTCCTGCCGGGTCAGCTGAGCAGCAAATTTCTATTTAACCACCTGCTATCATGAGAGACCTCAGGGCTGCATGTTTTGAGCCCAGTACTGGAGCCTGAAAAGCATTTCCAACCCCACTTACAAGTAAAACTAGCTAAAATGTGCCTGGCTGCTATTCACTGAAAAGCTCATTCTGTGTACATTTTTGGCATACGTTTGCTTCTACCGGGTCAGCTGAGCAGCGAATTTCTATTTAACCACCTGCTTTCATGAGAGACCTCAGGGCTGCATGTTTTGAGCCCAGTACTGAGCCTGAAAAGCATTTCCAACCCCACTTACAAGTAAAACTAGCTAAAATGTGCCTGGCTTCTCTTCACTGAAAAGCTCATTCTGAGTACATTTTTAGCATACGTTTGCTCCTGCCGGGTCAGCTGAGCAGCGAATTTCTATTTAACCGCCTGCTATCATGAGAGACCTCAGGGCTGCATGTTTTGAGCCCAGTACTGAGCCTGAAAAGCATTTCCAACCCCACTTACAAGTAAAACTAGCTAAAATGTGCCTGGCTTCTCTTCACTGAAAAGCTCATTCTGAGTACATTTTTAGCATACGTTTGCTCCTGCCGGGTCAGCTGAGCAGCGAATTTCTATTTAACCACCTGCTATCATGAGAGACCTCAGGGCTGCATGTTTTGAGCCCAGTACTGATCCTGAAAAGCGTTTCCAACCCCACTTACAAGTAAAACTAGCTAAAATGTGCCTGGCTGCTCTTCACTGAAAAGTTCATTCTGTGTACATTTTTGGCATACGTTTGCTCCTACCGGGTCAGCTGAGCAGCGAATTTCTATTTAACCACCTGCTATCATGAGAGACCTCAGGGCTGCATGTTTTGAGCCCAGTACTGATCCTGAAAAGCGTTTCCAACCCCACTTACAAGTAAAACTAGCTAAAATGTGCCTGGCTGCTATTCACTGAAAAGCTCATTCTGTGTACATTTTTGGCATACGTTTGCTCCTACCGGGTCAGCTGAGCAGCGAATTTCTATTTAACCACCTGCTTTCATGAGAGACCTCAGGGCTGCATGTTTTGAGCCCAGTACTGATCCTGAAAAGCGTTTCCAACGACACTTACAAGTAAAACTAGCTAAAATGTGCCTGGCTTCTCTTCACTGAAAAGCTCATTCTGAGTACATTTTTAGCATATGTTTGCTCCTGCCGGGTCAGCTGAGCAGCGAATTTCTATTTAACCACCTGCTTTCATGAGAGACCTCAGGGCTGCATGTTTTGAGCCCAGTACTGATCCTGAAAAGCGTTTCCAACCCCACTTACAAGTAAAACTAGCTAAAATGTGCCTGGCTTCTCTTCACTGAAAAGCTCATTCTGAGTACATTTTTAGCATACGTTTGCTCCTGCCGGGTCAGCTGAGCAGCGAATTCCTATTTAACCACCTGCTATCATGAGAGACCTCAGGGCTGCATGTTTTGAGCCCAGTACTGATCCTGAAAAGCGTTTCCAACCCCATTTACAAGTAAAACTAGCTAAAATGTGCCTGGCTGCTCTTCACTGAAAAGCTCATTCTGTGTACATTTTTGGCATACGTTTGCTCCTACCGGGTCAGGTGAGCAGCGAATTTCTATTTAACCACCTGCTTTCATGAGAGACCTCAGGGCTGCATGTTTTGAGCCCAGTACTGAGCCTGAAAAGCATTTCCAAACCCACTTACAAGTAAAACTAGCTAAAATGTGCCTGGCTTCTCTTCACTGAAAAGCCCCTTCCTGATACATTTTAAGCATACGTTTGCTCCTGCCGGGTCAGCTGAGCAGCGAATTTCTATTTAACCACCTGCTATCATGAGAGACCTCAGGGCTGCATGTTTTGAGCCCAGTACTGATCCTGAAAAGCGTTTCCAACCCCACTTACACGTAAAACTAGCTAAAATGTGCCTGGCTGCTATTCACTGAAAAGCTCATTCTGTGTACATTTTTGGCATACGTTTGCTCCTACCAGGTCAGCTGAGCTGCAAATTTCTATTTAACCACCTGCTTTCATGAGAGACCTCAGGGCTGCATGTTTTGAGCCCAGTACTGAGCCTGAAAAGCATTTCCAACCCCACTTACAAGTAAAACTAGCTAAAATGTGCCTGGCTTCTCTTCACTGAAAAGCTCATTCTGAGTACATTTTTAGCATACGTTTGCTCCTGCCGGGTCAGCTGAGCAGCAAATTTCTATTTAACCACCTGCTTTCATGAGAGACCTCAGGGCTGCATGTTTTGAGCCCAGTACTGAGCCTGAAAAGCATTTCCAACCCCACTTACAAGTAAAACTAGCTAAAATGTGCCTGGCTGCTATTCACTGAAAAGCTCATTCTGTGTACATTTTTGGCATACGTTTGTTCCTACCGGGTCAGCTGAGCAGCGAATTTCTATTTAACCACCTGCTTTCATGAGAGACCTCAGGGCTGCATGTTTTGAGCCCAGTACTGAGCCTGAAAAGCATTTCCAACCCCACTTACAAGTAAAACTAGCTAAAATGTGCCTGGCTTATCTTCACTGAAAAGCTCATTCTGAGAACATTTTTAGCATACGTTTGCTCCTGCCGGGTCAGCTGAGCAGCAAATTTCTATTTAACCACCTGCTATCATGAGAGACCTCAGGGCTGCATGTTTTGAGCCCAGTACTGGAGCCTGAAAAGCATTTCCAACCCCACTTACAAGTAAAACTAGCTAAAATGTGCCTGGCTGCTATTCACTGAAAAGCTCATTCTGTGTACATTTTTGGCATACGTTTGCTCCTACCGGGTCAGCTGAGCAGCGAATTTCTATTTAACCACTTGCTTTCATGAGAGACCTCAGGGCTGCATGTTTTGAGCCCAGTACTGAGCCTGAAAAGTATTTCCAACCCCACTTACAAGTAAAACTAGCTAAAATGTGCCTGGCTTCTCTTCACTGAAAAGCTCATTCTGAGTACATTTTTAGCATACGTTTGCTCCTGCCGGGTCAGTTGAGCAGCGAATTTCTATTTAACCACCTGCTATCATGAGAGACCTCAGGGCTGCATGTTTTGAGCCCAGTACTGAGCCTGAAAAGCATTTCCAACCCCACTTACAAGTAAAACTAGCTAAAATGTGCCTGGCTTCTCTTCACTGAAAAGCTCATTCTGAGTACATTTTTAGCATACATTTGCTCCTGCCGGGTCAGCTGAGCAGCGAATTTCTATTTAACCACCTGCTATCATGAGAGACCTCAGGGCTGCATGTTTTGAGCCCAGTACTGATCCTGAAAAGCGTTTCCAACCCCACTTACAAGTAAAACTAGCTAAAATGTGCCTGGCTGCTCTTCACTGAAAAGTTCATTCTGTGTACATTTTTGGCATACGTTTGCTCCTACCGGGTCAGCTGAGCAGCGAATTTCTATTTAACCACCTGCTTTCATGAGAGACCTCAGGGCTGCATATTTTGAGCCCAGTACTGAGCCTGAAAAGCATATCCAACCCCACTTACAAGTAAAACTAGCTAAAATGTGCCTGGCTTCTCTTCACTGAAAAGCTCATTCTGAGTACATTTTTAGCATATGTTTGCTCCTGCCGGGTCAGCTGAGCAGCGAATTTCTATTTAACCACCTGCTTTCATGAGAGACCTCAGGGCTGCATGTTTTGAGCCCAGTACTGAGCCTGAAAAGCATTTCCAACCCCACTTACAAGTAAAACTAGCTAAAATGTGCCTGGCTTCTCTTCACTGAAAAGCTCATTCTGAGTACATTTTAAGCATACGTTTGCCCCTGCCGGGTCAGCTGAGCAGCAAATTTCTATTAAACCACCTGCTATCATGAGAGACCTCAGGGCTGCATGTTTTGAGCCCAGTACTGATCCTGAAAAGCGTTTCCAACCCCACTTACAAGTAAAACTAGCTAAAATGTGCCTGGCTGCTATTCACTGAAAAGGTCATTCTGTGTACATTTTTGGCATACGTTTGCTCCTACCGGGTCAGCTGAGCAGCGAATTTCTATTTAACCACCTGCTTTCATGAGAGACCTCAGGGCTGCATGTTTTGAGCCCAGTACTGATCCTGAAAAGCGTTTCCAACCACACTTACAAGTAAAACTAGCTAAAATGTGCCTGGCTTCTCTTCACTGAAAAGCTCATTCTGAGTACATTTTTAGCATATGTTTGCTCCTGCCGGGTCAGCTGAGCAGCGAATTTCTATTTAACCACCTGCTATCATGAGAGACCTCAGGGCTGCATGTTTTGAGCCCAGTACTGATCCTGAAAAGCGTTTCCAACCCCACTTACAAGTAAAACTAGCTAAAATGTGCCTGGCTTCTCTTCACTGAAAAGCTCATTCTGAGTACATTTTTAGCATACGTTTGCTCCTGCCGGGTCAGCTGAGCAGCGAATTCCTATTTAACCACCTGCTATCATGAGAGACATCAGGGCTGCATGTTTTGAGCCCAGTACTGATCCTGAAAAGCGTTTCCAACCCCACTTACAAGTAAAACTAGCTAAAATGTGCCTGGCTGCTATTCACTGAAAAGCTCATTCTGTGTACATTTTTGGCATACGTTTGCTCCTACCGGGTCAGCTGAGCAGCGAATTTCTATTTAACCACCTGCTTTCATGAGAGACCTCAGGGCTGAATGTTTTGAGCCCAGTACTGAGCCTGAAAAGCATTTCCAACCCCACTTACAAGTAAAACTAGCTAAAATGTGCCTGGCTTCTCTTCACTGAAAAGCTCATTCTGAGAACATTTTTAGCATACGTTTGCTCCTGCCGGGTCAGCTGAGCAGCAAATTTCTATTTAACCACCTGCTATCATGAGAGACCTCAGGGCTGCATGTTTTGAGCCCAGTACTGATCCTGAAAAGCGTTTCCAACCCCACTTACACGTAAAACTAGCTAAAATGTGCCTGGCTGCTATTCACTGAAAAGCTGATTCTGTGTACATTTTTGGCATACGTTTGCTCCTACCAGGTCAGCTGAGCTGCAAATTTCTATTTAACCACCTGCTTTCATGAGAGACCTCAGGGCTGCATGTTTTGAGCCCAGTACTGAGCCTGAAAAGCATATCCAACCCCACTTACAAGTAAAACTAGCTAAAATATGCCTGGCTTCTCTTCACTGAAAAGCTCATTCTGAGTACATTTTAAGCATACGTTTGCTCCTGCCGGGTCAGCTGAGCAGCGAATTTCTATTTAACCACCTGCTATCATGAGAGACCTCAGGGCTGCATGTTTTGAGCCCAGTACTGATCCTGAAAAGCGTTTCCAACCAAACTTACAAGTAAAACTAGTTAAAATATGCCTGGCTTCTCTTCACTGAAAAGCTCATTCTGTGTACATTTTTGGCATACGCTTGCTCCTACCGGGTCAGCTGAGCAGCGAATTTCTATTTAACCACCTGCTTTCATGAGAGACCTCAGGGCTGCATGTTTTGAGCCCAGTACTGAGCCTGAAAAGCATTTCCAACCCCACTTACAAGTAAAACTAGCTAAAATATGCCTGGCTTCTCTTCACTGAAAAGCTCATTCTGAGTACATTTTTAGCATACGTTTGCTCCTGCCGGGTCAGCTGAGCAGCGAATTTCTATTTAACCACCTGCTATCATGAGAGACCTCAGGGCTGCATGTTTTGAGCCCAGTACTGATCCTGAAAAGCGTTTCCAACCCCACTTACAAGTAAAACTAGTTAAAATGTGCCTGGCTGCTATTCACTAAAAAGCTCATTCTGTGTACATTTTTGGCATACGTTTGCTCCTACCGGGTCAGCTGAGCAGCGAATTTTTATTTAACCACTTGCTTTCATGAGAGACCTCAGGGCTGCATGTTTTGAGCCCAGTACTGAGCCTGAAAAGCATTTCCAACCCCACTTACAAGTAAAACTAGCTAAAATGTGCCTGGCTTCTCTTCACTGAAAAGCTCATTCTGAGTACATTTTAAGCATACGTTTGCTCCTGCCGGGTCAGCTGAGCAGCGAATTTCTATTTAACCACCTGCTATCATGAGAGACCTCAGGGCTGCATGTTTTGAGCCCAGTACTGATCCTGAAAAGCGTTTCCAACCCCACTTACAAGTAAAACTAGCTAAAATGTGCTTGGCTGCTATTCACTGAAAAGCTCATTCTGTGTACATTTTTGGCATACGTTTGCTCCTACCGGGTCAGCTGAGCAGCGAATTTCTATTTAACCACCTGCTTTCATGAGAGACCTCAGGGCTGCATGTTTTGAGCCCAGTACTGATCCTGAAAAGCGTTTCCAACCCCACTTACAAGTAAAACTAGCTAAAATGTGCCTGGCTTCTCTTCACTGAAAAGCTCATTCTGAGTACATTTTTAGCATATGTTTGCTCCTGCCGGGTCAGCTGAGCAGCAAATTTCTATTTAACCACCTGCTATCATGAGAGACCTCAGGGCTGCATGTTTTGAGCCCAGTACTGATCCTGAAAAGCGTTTCCAACCCCACTTACAAGTAAAACTAGCTAAAATGTGCCTGGCTTCTCTTCACTGAAAAGCTCATTCTGAGTACATTTTTAGCATACGTTTGCTCCTGCCGGGTCAGCTGAGCAGCGAATTCCTATTTAACCACCTGCTATCATGAGAGACCTCAGGGCTGCATGTTTTGAGCCCAGTACTGAGCCTGAAAAGCATTTCCAACCCCACTTACAAGTAAAACTAGCTAAAATGTGCCTGGCTTCTCTTCACTGAAAAGCTCATTCTGAGTACATTTTAAGCATACGTTTGCTCCTGCCGGGTCAGCTGAGCAGCGAATTTCTATTTAACCACCTGCTATCATGAGAGACCTCAGGGCTGCATGTTTTGAGCCCAGTACTGATCCTGAAAAGCGTTTCCAACCCCACTTACAAGTAAAACTAGCTAAAATGTGCCTGGCTGCTATTCACTGAAAAGCTCATTCTGTGTACATTTTTGGCATACGTTTGCTCCTACCGGGTCAGCTGAGCAGCGAATTTCTATTTAATCACCTGCTTTCATGAGAGACCTCAGGGCTGAATGTTTTGAGCCCAGTACTGAGCCTGAAAAGCATTTCCAACCCCACTTACAAGTAAAACTAGCTAAAATGTGCCTGGCTTCTCTTCACTGAAAAGCTCATTCTGAGAACATTTTTAGCATACGTTTGCTCCTGCCGGGTCAGCTGAGCAGCAAATTTCTATTTAACCACCTGCTATCATGAGAGACCTCAGGGCTGCATGTTTTGAGCCCAGTACTGATCCTGAAAAGCGTTTCCAACCCCACTTACACGTAAAACTAGCTAAAATGTGCCTGGCTGCTATTCACTGAAAAGCTCATTCTGTGTACATTTTTGGCATACGTTTGCTCCTACCAGGTCAGCTGAGCTGCAAATTTCTATTTAACCACCTGCTTTCATGAGAGACCTCAGGGCTGCATGTTTTGAGCCCAGTACTGAGCCTGAAAAGCATTTCCAACCCCACTTACAAGTAAAACTAGCTAAAATGTGCCTGGCTTCTCTTCACTGAAAAGCTCATTCTGAGTACATTTTTAGCATACGTTTGCTCCTGCCGGGTCAGCTGAGCAGTGAATTTCTATTTAACCACCTGCTTTCGTGAGAGACCTCAGGGCTGCATGTTTTGAGCCCAGTACTGAGCCTGAAAAGCATTTCCAACCCCACTTACAAGTAAAACTAGCTAAAATGTGCCTGACTGCTATTCACTGAAAAGCTCATTCTGTGTACATTTTTGGCATACGTTTGTTCCTACCGGGTCAGCTGAGCAGCGAATTTCTATTTAACCACCTGCTTTCATGAGAGACCTCAGGGCTGCATGTTTTGAGCCCAGTACTGAGCCTGAAAAGCATTTCCAACCCCACTTACAAGTAAAACTAGCTAAAATGTGCCTGGCTTATCTTCACTGAAAAGCTCATTCTGAGAACATTTTTAGCATACGTTTGCTCCTGCCGGGTCAGCTGAGCAGCAAATTTCTATTTAACCACCTGCTATCATGAGAGACCTCAGGACTGCATGTTTTGAGCCCAGTACTGGAGCCTGAAAAGCATTTCCAACCCCACTTACAAGTAAAACTAGCTAAAATGTGCCTGGCTGCTATTCACTGAAAAGCTCATTCTGTGTACATTTTTGGCATACGTTTGCTCCTACCGGGTCAGCTGAGCAGCGAATTTCTATTTAACCACCTGCTTTCATGAGAGACCTCAGGGCTGCATGTTTTGAGCCCAGTACTGAGCCTGAAAAGTATTTCCAACCCCACTTACAAGTAAAACTAGCTAAAATGTGCCTGGCTTCTCTTCACTGAAAAGCTCATTCTGAGTACATTTTTAGCATACGTTTGCTCCTGCCGGGTCAGTTGAGCAGCGAATTTCTATTTAACCACCTGCTATCATGAGAGACCTCAGGGCTGCATGTTTTGAGCCCAGTACTGAGCCTGAAAAGCATTTCCAACCCCACTTACAAGTAAAACTAGCTAAAATGTGCCTGGCTTCTCTTCACTGAAAAGCTCATTCTGAGTACATTTTTAGCATACGTTTGCTCCTGCCGGGTCAGCTGAGCAGCGAATTTCTATTTAACCACCTGCTATCATGAGAGACCTCAGGGCTGCATGTTTTGAGCCCAGTACTGATCCTGAAAAGCGTTTCCAACCCCACTTACAAGTAAAACTAGCTAAAATGTGCCTGGCTGCTCTTCACTGAAAAGTTCATTCTGTGTACATTTTTGGCATACGTTTGCTCCTACCGGGTCAGCTGAGCAGCGAATTTCTATTTAACCACCTGCTTTCATGAGAGACCTCAGGGCTGCATATTTTGAGCCCAGTACTGAGCCTGAAAAGCATATCCAACCCCACTTACAAGTAAAACTAGCTAAAATGTGCCTGGCTTCTCTTCACTGAAAAGCTCATTCTGAGTACATTTTTAGCATATGTTTGCTCCTGCCGGGTCAGCTGAGCAGCGAATTTCTATTTAACCACCTGCTTTCATGAGAGACCTCAGGGCTGCATGTTTTGAGCCCAGTACTGAGCCTGAAAAGCATTTCCAACCCCACTTACAAGTAAAACTAGCTAAAATGTGCCTGGCTTCTCTTCACTGAAAAGCTCATTCTGAGTACATTTTAAGCATACGTTTGCCCCTGCCGGGTCAGCTGAGCAGCAAATTTCTATTAAACCACCTGCTATCATGAGAGACCTCAGGGCTGCATGTTTTGAGCCCAGTACTGATCCTGAAAAGCGTTTCCAACCCCACTTACAAGTAAAACTAGCTAAAATGTGCCTGGCTGCTATTCACTGAAAAGGTCATTCTGTGTACATTTTTGGCATACGTTTGCTCCTACCGGGTCAGCTGAGCAGCGAATTTCTATTTAACCACCTGCTTTCATGAGAGACCTCAGGGCTGCATGTTTTGAGCCCAGTACTGATCCTGAAAAGCGTTTCCAACCACACTTACAAGTAAAACTAGC
Source organism: Lissotriton vulgaris (assembly GCF_964263255.1). Taxonomy (NCBI): domain Eukaryota; kingdom Metazoa; phylum Chordata; class Amphibia; order Caudata; family Salamandridae; genus Lissotriton; species Lissotriton vulgaris. The sequence goes on from NW_028241988.1 coordinate 161,941, forward strand.
TAAAATGTGCCTGGCTTCTCTTCACTGAAAAGCTCATTCTGAGTACATTTTTAGCATATGTTTGCTCCTGCCGGGTCAGCTGAGCAGCGAATTTCTATTTAACCACCTGCTATCATGAGAGACCTCAGGGCTGCATGTTTTGAGCCCAGTACTGATCCTGAAAAGCGTTTCCAACCCCACTTACAAGTAAAACTAGCTAAAATGTGCCTGGCTTCTCTTCACTGAAAAGCTCATTCTGAGTACATTTTTAGCATACGTTTGCTCCTGCCGGGTCAGCTGAGCAGCGAATTCCTATTTAACCACCTGCTATCATGAGAGACCTCAGGGCTGCATGTTTTGAGCCCAGTACTGATCCTGAAAAGCGTTTCCAACCCCACTTACAAGTAAAACTAGCTAAAATGTGCCTGGCTGCTATTCACTGAAAAGCTCATTCTGTGTACATTTTTGGCATACGTTTGCTCCTACCGGGTCAGCTGAGCAGCGAATTTCTATTTAACCACCTGCTATCATGAGAGACCTCAGGGCTGCATGTTTTGAGCCCAGTACTGATCCTGAAAAGCGTTTCCAACCCCACTTACACGTTAAACTAGCTAAAATGTGCCTGGCTGCTATTCACTGAAAAGCTCATTCTGTGTACATTTTTGGCATACGTTTGCTCCTACCAGGTCAGCTGAGCTGCAAATTTCTATTTAACCACCTGCTTTCACGAGAGACCTCAGGGCTGCATGTTTTGAGCCCAGTACTGAGCCTGAAAAGCATATCCAACCCCACTTACAAGTAAAACTAGCTAAAATGTGCCTGGCTTCTCTTCACTGAAAAGCTCATTCTGAGTACATTTTAAGCATACGTTTGCTCCTGCCGGGTCAGCTGAGCAGCGAATTTCTATTTAACCACCTGCTATCATGAGAGACCTCAGGGCTGCATGTTTTGAGCCCAGTACTGATCCTGAAAAGCGTTTCAACCCCACTTACAAGTAAAACTAGCTAAAATGTGCCTGGCTGCTATTCACTGAAAAGCTCATTCTGTGTACATTTTTGGCAAACGTTTGCTCCTACCGGGTCAGCTGAGCAGCGAATTTCTATTTAACCACCTGCTTTCATGAGAGACCTCAGGGCTGCATGTTTTGAGCCCAGTACTGATCCTGAAAAGCGTTTCCAACCCCACTTACAAGTAAAACTAGCTAAAATGTGCCTGGCTTATCTTCACTGAAAAGCTCATTCTGAGTACATTTTTAGCATACGTTTGCTCCTGCCGGGTCAGCTGAGCAGCGAATTCCTATTTAACCACCTGCTATCATGAGAGACCTCAGGGCTGCATGTTTTGAGCCCAGTACTGATCCTGAAAAGCGTTTCCAACCCCACTTACAAGTAAAACTAGCTAAAATGTGCCTGGCTGCTATTCACTGAAAAGCTCATTCTGTGTACATTTTTGGCATACGTTTGCTCCTACCGGGTCAGCTGAGCAGCGAATTTCTATTTAACCACCTGCTTTCATGAGAGACATCAGGGCTGAATGTTTTGAGCCCAGTACTGAGCCTGAAAAGCATTTCCAACCCCACTTACAAGTAAAACTAGCTAAAATGTGCCTGGCTTCTCTTCACTGAAAAGCTCATTCTGAGAACATTTTTAGCATACGTTTGCTCCTGCCGGGTCAGCTGAGCAGCAAATTTCTATTTAACCACCTGCTATCATGAGAGACCTCAGGGCTGCATGTTTTGAGCCCAGTACTGATCCTGAAAAGCGTTTCCAACCCCACTTACACGTAAAACTAGCTAAAATGTGCCTGGCTGCTATTCACTGAAAAGCTCATTCTGTGTACATTTTTGGCATACGTTTGCTCCTACCAGGTCAGCTGAGCTGCAAATTTCTATTTAACCACCTGCTTTCATGAGAGACCTCAGGGCTGCATGTTTTGAGCCCAGTACTGAGCCTGAAAAGCATATCCAACCCCACTTACAAGTAAAACTAGCTAAAATATGCCTGGCTTCTCTTCACTGAAAAGCTCATTCTGAGTACATTTTAAGCATACGTTTGCTCCTGCCGGGTCAGCTGAGCAGCGAATTTCTATTTAACCACCTGCTATCATGAGAGACCTCAGGGCTGCATGTTTTGAGCCCAGTACTGATCCTGAAAAGCGTTTCAACCCCACTTACAAGTAAAACTAGCTAAAATGTGCCTGGCTGCTATTCACTGAAAAGCTCATTCTGTGTACATTTTTGGCATACGTTTGCTCCTACCGGGTCAGCTGAGCAGCGAATTTCTATTTAACCACCTGCTTTCATGAGAGACCTCAGGGCTGATTGTTTTGAGCCCAGTACTGATCCTGAAAAGCATTTCCAACCCCACTTACAAGTAAAACTAGCTAAAATGTGCCTGGCTTCTCTTCACTGAAAAGCTCATTCTGAGAACATTTTTAGCATACGTTTGCTCCTGCCGGGTCAGCTGAGCAGCGAATTTCTATTTAACCACCTGCTATCATGAGAGACCTCAGGGCTGCATGTTTTGAGCCCAGTACTGATCCTGAAAAGCGTTTCCAACCCCACTTACACGTAAAACTAGCAAAAATGTGCCTGGCTGCTATTCACTGAAAAGCTCATTCTGTGTACATTTTTGGCATACGTTTGCTCCTACCAGGTCAGCTGAGCTGCAAATTTCTATTTAACCACCTGCTTTCATGAGAGACCTCAGGGCTGCATGTTTTGAGCCCAGTACTGAGCCTGAAAAGCATTTCCAACCCCACTTACAAGTAAAACTAGCTAAAATGTGCCTGGCTACTCTTCACTGAAAAGCTCATTCTGAGTACATTTTTAGCATACGTTTGCTCCTGCCGGGTCAGCTGAGCAGCGAATTTCTATTTAACCACCTGCTTTCGTGAGAGACCTCAGGGCTGCATGTTTTGAGCCCAGTACTGAGCCTGAAAAGCATTTCCAACCCCACTTACAAGTAAAACTAGCTAAAATGTGCCTGGCTGCTATTCACTGAAAAGCTCATTCTGTGTACATTTTTGGCATACGTTTGTTCCTACCGGGTCAGCTGAGCAGCGAATTTCTATTTAACCACCTGCTTTCATGAGAGACCTCAGGGCTGCATGTTTTGAGCCCAGTACTGAGCCTGAAAAGCATTTCCAACCCCACTTACAAGTAAAACTAGCTAAAATGTGCCTGGCTTATCTTCACTGAAAAGCTCATTCTGAGAACATTTTTAGCATACGTTTGCTCCTGCCGGGTCAGCTGAGCAGCAAATTTCTATTTAACCACCTGCTATCATGAGAGACCTCAGGGCTGCATGTTTTGAGCCCAGTACTGGAGCCTGAAAAGCATTTCCAACCCCACTTACAAGTAAAACTAGCTAAAATGTGCCTGGCTGCTCTTCACTGAAAAGTTCATTCTGTGTACATTTTTGGCATACGTTTGCTCCTACCGGGTCAGCTGAGCAGCGAATTTCTATTGAACCACCTGCTTTCATGAGAGACCTCAGGGCTGCATGTTTTGAGCCCAGTACTGAGCCTGAAAAGCATATCCAACCCCACTTACAAGTAAAACTAGCTAAAATGTGCCTGGCTTCTCTTCACTGAAAAGCTAATTCTGAGTACATTTTTAGCATACGTTTGCTCCTGCCGGGTCAGCTGAGCAGCGAATTTCTATTTAACCACCTGCTTTCATGAGAGACCTCAGGGCTGCATGTTTTGAGCCCAGTACTGAGCCTGAAAAGCATTTCCAACCCCACTTACAAGTAAAACTAGCTAAAATGTGCCTGGCTTCTCTTCACTGAAAAGCTCATTCTGAGTACATTTTAAGCATACGTTTGCTCCTGCCGGGTCAGCTGAGCAGCAAATTTCTATTTAACCACCTGCTATCATGAGAGACCTCAGGGCTGCATGTTTTGAGCCCAGTACTGATCCTGAAAAGCGTTTCCAACCCCACTTACAAGTAAAACTAGCTAAAATGTGCCTGGCTGCTATTCACTGAAAAGCTCATTCTGTGTACATTTTTGGCATACGTTTGCTCCTACCGGGTCAGCTGAGCAGCGAATTTCTATTTAACCACCTGCTTTCATGAGAGACCTCAGGGCTGCATGTTTTGAGCCCAGTACTGATCCTGAAAAGCGTTTCCAACCCCACTTACAAGTAAAACTAGCTAAAATGTGCCTGGCTTCTCTTCACTGAAAAGCTCATTCTGAGTACATTTTTAGCATATGTTTGCTCCTGCCGGGTCAGCTGAGCAGCGAATTTCTATTTAACCACCTGCTATCATGAGAGACCTCAGGGCTGCATGTTTTGAGCCCAGTACTGATCCTGAAAAGCGTTTCCAACCCCACTTACAAGTAAAACTAGCTAAAATGTGCCTGGCTTCTCTTCACTGAAAAGCTCATTCTGAGTACATTTTTAGCATACGTTTGCTCCTGCCGGGTCAGCTGAGCAGCGAATTCCTATTTAACCACCTGCTATCATGAGAGACCTCAGGGCTGCATGTTTTGAGCCCAGTACTGATCCTGAAAAGCGTTTCCAACCCCACTTACAAGTAAAACTAGCTAAAATGTGCCTGGCTGCTATTCACTGAAAAGCTCATTCTGTGTACATTTTTGGCATACGTTTGCTCCTACCGGGTCAGCTGAGCAGCGAATTTCTATTTAACCACCTGCTATCATGAGAGACCTCAGGGCTGCATGTTTTGAGCCCAGTACTGATCCTGAAAAGCGTTTCCAACCCCACTTACACGTTAAACTAGCTAAAATGTGCCTGGCTGCTATTCACTGAAAAGCTCATTCTGTGTACATTTTTGGCATACGTTTGCTCCTACCAGGTCAGCTGAGCTGCAAATTTCTATTTAACCACCTGCTTTCACGAGAGACCTCAGGGCTGCATGTTTTGAGCCCAGTACTGAGCCTGAAAAGCATATCCAACCCCACTTACAAGTAAAACTAGCTAAAATGTGCCTGGCTTCTCTTCACTGAAAAGCTCATTCTGAGTACATTTTAAGCATACGTTTGTTCCTGCCGGGTCAGCTGAGCAGCGAATTTCTATTTAACCACCTGCTATCATGAGAGACCTCAGGGCTGCATGTTTTGAGCCCAGTACTGATCCTGAAAAGCGTTTCAACCCCACTTACAAGTAAAACTAGCTAAAATGTGCCTGGCTGCTATTCACTGAAAAGCTCATTCTGTGTACATTTTTGGCAAACGATTGCTCCTACCGGGTCAGCTGAGCAGCGAATTTCTATTTAACCACCTGCTTTCATGAGAGACCTCAGGGCTGCATGTTTTGAGCCCAGTACTGATCCTGAAAAGCGTTTCCAACCCCACTTACAAGTAAAACTAGCTAAAATGTGCCTGGCTTCTCTTCACTGAAAAGCTCATTCTGAGTACATTTTTAGCATACGTTTGCTCCTGCCGGGTCAGCTGAGCAGCGAATTCCTATTTAACCACCTGCTATCATGAGAGACCTCAGGGCTGCATGTTTTGAGCCCAGTACTGATCCTGAAAAGCGTTTCCAACCCCACTTACAAGTAAAACTAGCTAAAATGTGCCTGGCTGCTATTCACTAAAAAGCTCATTCTGTGTACATTTTTGGCATACGTTTGCTCCTACCGGGTCAGCTGAGCAGCGAATTTCTATTTAACCACCTGCTTTCATGAGAGAACTCAGGGCTGAATGTTTTGAGCCCAGTACTGAGCCTGAAAAGCATTTCCAACCCCACTTACAAGTAAAACTAGCTAAAATGTGCCTGGCTTCTCTTCACTGAAAAGCTCATTCTGAGAACATTTTTAGCATACGTTTGCTCCTGCCGGGTCAGCTGAGCAGCAAATTTCTATTTAACCACCTGCTATCATGAGAGACCTCAGGGCTGCATGTTTTGAGCCCAGTACTGATCCTGAAAAGCGTTTCCAACCCCACTTACACGTAAAACTAGCTAAAATGTGCCTGGCTGCTATTCACTGAAAAGCTCATTCTGTGTACATTTTTGGCATACGTTTGCTCCTGCCGGGTCAGCTGAGCAGCGAATTTCTATTTAACCACCTGCTTTCGTGAGAGACCTCAGGGCTGCATGTTTTGAGCCCAGTACTGAGCCTGAAAAGCATTTCCAACCCCACTTACAAGTAAAACTAGCTAAAATGTGCCTGGCTGCTATTCACTGAAAAGCTCATTCTGTGTACATTTTTGGCATACGTTTGTTCCTACCGGGTCAGCTGAGCAGCGAATTTCTATTTAACCACCTGCTTTCATGAGAGACCTCAGGGCTGCATGTTTTGAGCCCAGTACTGAGCCTGAAAAGCATTTCCAACCCCACTTACAAGTAAAACTAGCTAAAATGTGCCTGGCTTATCTTCACTGAAAAGCTCATTCTGAGAACATTTTTAGCATACGTTTGCTCCTGCCGGGTCAGCTGAGCAGCAAATTTCTATTTAACCACCTGCTATCATGAGAGACCTCAGGGCTGCATGTTTTGAGCCCAGTACTGGAGCCTGAAAAGCATTTCCAACCCCACTTACAAGTAAAACTAGCTAAAATGTGCCTGGCTGCTATTCACTGAAAAGCTCATTCTGTGTACATTTTTGGCATACGTTTGCTTCTACCGGGTCAGCTGAGCAGCGAATTTCTATTTAACCACCTGCTTTCATGAGAGACCTCAGGGCTGCATGTTTTGAGCCCAGTACTGAGCCTGAAAAGCATTTCCAACCCCACTTACAAGTAAAACTAGCTAAAATGTGCCTGGCTTCTCTTCACTGAAAAGCTCATTCTGAGTACATTTTTAGCATACGTTTGCTCCTGCCGGTTCAGCTGAGCAGCGAATTTCTATTTAACCACCTGCTATCATGAGAGACCTCAGGGCTGCATGTTTTGAGCCCAGTACTGAGCCTGAAAAGCATTTCCAACCCCACTTACAAGTAAAACTAGCTAAAATGTGCCTGGCTTCTCTTCACTGAAAAGCTCATTCTGAGTACATTTTTGGCATACGTTTGCTCCTGCCGGGTCAGCTGAGCAGCGAATTTCTATTTAACCACCTGCTATCATGAGAGACCTCAGGGCTGCATGTTTTGAGCCCAGTACTGATCCTGAAAAGCGTTTCCAACCCCACTTACAAGTAAAACTAGCTAAAATGTGCCTGGCTGCTCTTCACTGAAAAGCTCATTCTGTGTACATTTTTGGCATACGTTTGCTCCTACCGGGTCAGCTGAGCAGCGAATTTCTATTTAACCACCTGCTTTCATGAGAGACCTCAGGGCTGCATGTTTTGAGCCCAGTACTGAGCCTGAAAAGCATATCCAACCCCACTTACAAGTAAAACTAGCTAAAATGTGCCTGGCTTCTCTTCACTGAAAAGCTCATTCTGAGTACATTTTTAGCATACGTTTGCTCCTGCCGGGTCAGCTGACCATCGAATTTCTATTTAACCACCTGCTTTCATGAGAGACCTCAGGGCTGCATGTTTTGAGCCCAGTACTGAGCCTGAAAAGCATTTCCAACCCCACTTACAAGTAAAACTAGCTAAAATGTGCCTGGCTTCTCTTCACTGAAAAGCTCATTCTGAGTACATTTTAAGCATACGTTTGCTCCTGCCGGGTCAGCTGAGCAGCGAATTTCTATTTAACCACCTGCTATCATGAGAGACCTCAGGGCTGCATGTTTTGAGCCCAGTACTGATCCTGAAAAGCGTTTCCAACCCCACTTACAAGTAAAACTAGCTAAAATGTGCCTGGCTGCTATTCACTGAAAAGCTCATTCTGTGTACATTTTTGGCATACGTTTGCTCCTACCGGGTCAGCTGAGCAGCGAATTTCTATTTAACCACCTGCTTTCATGAGAGACCTCAGGGCTGCATGTTTTGAGCCCAGTACTGATCCTGAAAAGCGTTTCCAACCCCACTTACAAGTAAAACTAGCTAAAATGTGCCTGGCTTCTCTTCACTGAAAAGCTCATTCTGAGTACATTTTTAGCATATGTTTGCTCCTGCCGGGTCAGCTGAGCAGCGAATTTCTATTTAACCACCTGCTATCATGAGAGACCCCAGGGCTGCATGTTTTGAGCCCAGTACTGATCCTGAAAAGCGTTTCCAACCCCACTTACAAGTAAAACTAGCTAAAATGTGCCTGGCTTTTCTTCACTGAAAAGCTCATTCTGAGTACATTTTTAGCATACGTTTGCTCCTGCCGGGTCAGCTGAGCAGCGAATTCCTATTTAACCACCTGCTATCATGAGAGACCTCAGGGCTGCATGTTTTGAGCCCAGTACTGATCCTGAAAAGCGTTTCCAACCCCACTTACAAGTAAAACTAGCTAAAATGTGCCTGGCTGCTATTCACTGAAAAGCTCATTCTGTGTACATTTTTGGCATACGTTTGCTCCTACCGGGTCAGCTGAGCAGCGAATTTCTATTTAACCCCCTGCTTTCATGAGAGACCTCAGGGCTGAATGTTTTGAGCCCAGTACTGAGCCTGAAAAGCATTTCCAACCCCACTTACAAGTAAAACTAGCTAAAATGTGCCTGGCTTCTCTTCACTGAAAAGCTCATTCTGAGAACATTTTTAGCATACGTTTGCTCCTGCCGGGTCAGCTGAGCAGCGAATTTCTATTTAACCACCTGCTTTCGTGAGAGACCTCAGGGCTGCATGTTTTGAGCCCAGTACTGAGCCTGAAAAGCATTTCCAACCCCACTTACAAGTAAAACTAGCTAAAATGTGCCTGGCTGCTATTCACTGAAAAGCTCATTCTGTGTACATTTTTGGCATACGTTTGTTCCTACCGGGTCAGCTGAGCAGCGAATTTCTATTTAACCACCTGCTTTCATGAGAGACCTCAGGGCTGCATGTTTTGAGCCCAGTACTGAGCCTGAAAAGCATTTCCAACCCCACTTACAAGTAAAACTAGCTAAAATGTGCCTGGCTTATCTTCACTGAAAAGCTCATTCTGAGAACATTTTTAGCATACGTTTGCTCCTGCCGGGTCAGCTGAGCAGCAAATTTCTATTTAACCACCTGCTATCATGAGAGACCTCAGGGCTGCATGTTTTGAGCCCAGTACTGGAGCCTGAAAAGCATTTCCAACCCCACTTACAAGTAAAACTAGCTAAAATGTGCCTGGCTGCTATTCACTGAAAAGCTCATTCTGTGTACATTTTTGGCATACGTTTGCTTCTACCGGGTCAGCTGAGCAGCGAATTTCTATTTAACCACCTGCTTTCATGAGAGACCTCAGGGCTGCATGTTTTGAGCCCAGTACTGAGCCTGAAAAGCATTTCCAACCCCACTTACAAGTAAAACTAGCTAAAATGTGCCTGGCTTCTCTTCACTGAAAAGCTCATTCTGAGTACATTTTTAGCATACGTTTGCTCCTGCCGGGTCAGCTGAGCAGCGAATTTCTATTTAACCACCTGCTTTCATGAGAGACCTCAGGGCTGCATGTTTTGAGCCCAGTACTGAGCCTGAAAAGCATTTCCAACCCCACTTACAAGTAAAACTAGCTAAAATGTGCCTGGCTTCTCTTCACTGAAAAGCTCATTCTGAGTACATTTTAAGCATACGTTTGCTCCTGCCGGGTCAGCTGAGCAGCGAATTTCTATTTAACCACCTGCTATCATGAGAGACCTCAGGGCTGCATGTTTTGAGCCCAGTACTGATCCTGAAAAGCGTTTCCAACCCCACTTACAAGTAAAACTAGCTAAAATGTGCCTGGCTGCTATTCACTGAAAAGCTCATTCTGTGTACATTTTTGGCATACGTTTGCTCCTACCGGGTCAGCTGAGCAGCGAATTTCTATTTAACCACCTGCTTTCATGAGAGACCTCAGGGCTGCATGTTTTGAGCCCAGTACTGATCCTGAAAAGCGTTTCCAACCCCACTTACAAGTAAAACTAGCTAAAATGTGCCTGGCTTCTCTTCACTGAAAAGCTCATTCTGAGTACATTTTTAGCATATGTTTGCTCCTGCCGGGTCAGCTGAGCAGCGAATTTCTATTTAACCACCTGCTATCATGAGAGACCCCAGGGCTGCATGTTTTGAGCCCAGTACTGATCCTGAAAAGCTTTTCCAACCCCACTTACAAGTAAAACTAGTTAAAATGTGCCTGGCTTCTCTTCACTGAAAAGCTCATTCTGAGTACATTTTTAGCATACGTTTGCTCCTGCCGGGTCAGCTGAGCAGCGAATTCCTATTTAACCACCTGCTATCATGAGAGACCTCAGGGCTGCATGTTTTGAGCCCAGTACTGATCCTGAAAAGCGTTTCCAACCCCACTTACAAGTAAAACTAGCTAAAATGTGCCTGGCTGCTATTCACTGAAAAGCTCATTCTGTGTACATTTTTGGCATACGTTTGCTCCTACCGGGTCAGCTGAGCAGCGAATTTCTATTTAACCCCCTGCTTTCATGAGAGACCTCAGGGCTGAATGTTTTGAGCCCAGTACTGAGCCTGAAAAGCATTTCCAACCCCACTTACAAGTAAAACTAGCTAAAATGTGCCTGGCTTCTCTTCACTGAAAAGCTCATTCTGAGAACATTTTTAGCATACGTTTGCTCCTGCCGGGTCAGCTGAGCAGCGAATTTCTATTTAACCACCTGCTTTCGTGAGAGACCTCAGGGCTGCATGTTTTGAGCCCAGTACTGAGCCTGAAAAGCATTTCCAACCCCACTTACAAGTAAAACTAGCTAAAATGTGCCTGGCTGCTATTCACTGAAAAGCTCATTCTGTGTACATTTTTGGCATACGTTTGTTCCTACCGGGTCAGCTGAGCAGCGAATTTCTATTTAACCACCTGCTTTCATGAGAGACCTCAGGGCTGCATGTTTTGAGCCCAGTACTGAGCCTGAAAAGCATTTCCAACCCCACTTACAAGTAAAACTAGCTAAAATGTGCCTGGCTTATCTTCACTGAAAAGCTCATTCTGAGAACATTTTTAGCATACGTTTGCTCCTGCCGGGTCAGCTGAGCAGCAAATTTCTATTTAACCACCTGCTATCATGAGAGACCTCAGGGCTGCATGTTTTGAGCCCAGTACTGGAGCCTGAAAAGCATTTCCAACCCCACTTACAAGTAAAACTAGCTAAAATGTGCCTGGCTGCTATTCACTGAAAAGCTCATTCTGTGTACATTTTTGGCATACGTTTGCTTCTACCGGGTCAGCTGAGCAGCGAATTTCTATTTAACCACCTGCTTTCATGAGAGACCTCAGGGCTGCATGTTTTGAGCCCAGTACTGAGCCTGAAAAGCATTTCCAACCCCACTTACAAGTAAAACTAGCTAAAATGTGCCTGGCTTCTCTTCACTGAAAAGCTCATTCTGAGTACATTTTTAGCATACGTTTGCTCCTGCCGGTTCAGCTGAGCAGCGAATTTCTATTTAACCACCTGCTATCATGAGAGACCTCAGGGCTGCATGTTTTGAGCCCAGTACTGAGCCTGAAAAGCATTTCCAACCCCACTTACAAGTAAAACTAGCTAAAATGTGCATGGCTTCTCTTCACTGAAAAGCTCATTCTGAGTACATTTTTAGCATACGTTTGCTCCTGCCGGGTCAGCTGAGCAGCGAATTTCTATTTAACCACCTGCTATCATGAGAGACCTCGGGGCTGCATGTTTTGAGCCCAGTACTGATCCTGAAAAGCGTTTCCAACCCCACTTACAAGTAAAACTAGCTAAAATGTGCCTGGCTGCTCTTCACTGAAAAGCTCATTCTGTGTACATTTTTGGCATACGTTTGCTCCTACCAGGTCAGCTGAGCAGCGAATTTCTATTTAACCCCCTGCTTTCATGAGAGACCTCAGGGCTGAATGTTTTGAGCCCAGTACTGAGCCTGAAAAGCATTTCCAACCCCACTTACAAGTAAAACTAGCTAAAATGTGCCTGGCTTCTCTTCACTGAAAAGCTCATTCTGAGTACATTTTTAGCATACGTTTGCTCCTGCCGGTTCAGCTGAGCAGCGAATTTCTATTTAACCACCTGCTATCATGAGAGACCTCAGGGCTGCATGTTTTGAGCCCAGTACTGAGCCTGAAAAGCATTTCCAACCCCACTTACAAGTAAAACTAGCTAAAATGTGCCTGGCTTCTCTTCACTGAAAAGCTCATTCTGAGTACATTTTTAGCATACGTTTGCTCCTGCCGGGTCAGCTGAGCAGCGAATTTCTATTTAACCACCTGCTATCATGAGAGACCTCGGGGCTGCATGTTTTGAGCCCAGTACTGATCCTGAAAAGCGTTTCCAACCCCACTTACAAGTAAAACTAGCTAAAATGTGCCTGGCTGCTCTTCACTGAAAAGCTCATTCTGTGTACATTTTTGGCATACGTTTGCTCCTACCAGGTCAGCTGAGCAGCGAATTTCTATTTAACCCCCTGCTTTCATGAGAGACCTCAGGGCTGAATGTTTTGAGCCCAGTACTGAGCCTAAAAAGCATTTCCAACCCCACTTACAAGTAAAACTAGCTAAAATGTGCCTGGCTTCTCTTCACTGAAAAGCTCATTCTGAGAACATTTTTAGCATACGTTTGCTCCTGCCGGGTCAGCTGAGCAGCGAATTTCTATTTAACCACCTGCTTTCGTGAGAGACCTCAGGGCTGCATGTTTTGAGCCCAGTACTGAGCCTGAAAAGCATTTCCAACCCCACTTACAAGTAAAACTAGCTAAAATGTGCCTGGCTGCTATTCACTGAAAAGCTCATTCTGTGTACATTTTTGGCATACGTTTGTTCCTACCGGGTCAGCTGAGCAGCGAATTTCTATTTAACCACCTGCTTTCATGAGAGACCTCAGGGCTGCATGTTTTGAGCCCAGTACTGAGCCTGAAAAGCATTTCCAACCCCACTTACAAGTAAAACTAGCTAAAATGTGCCTGGCTTATCTTCACTGAAAAGCTCATTCTGAGAACATTTTTAGCATACGTTTGCTCCTGCCGGGTCAGCTGAGCAGCAAATTTCTATTTAACCACCTGCTATCATGAGAGACCTCAGGGCTGCATGTTTTGAGCCCAGTACTGGAGCCTGAAAAGCATTTCCAACCCCACTTACAAGTAAAACTAGCTAAAATGTGCCTGGCTTCTCTTCACTGAAAAGCTCATTCTGAGTACATTTTTAGCATACGTTTGCTCCTGCCGGGTCAGCTGAGCAGCGAATTTCTATTTAACCACCTGCTATCATGAGAGACCTCGGGGCTGCATGTTTTGAGCCCAGTACTGATCCTGAAAAGCGTTTCCAACCCCACTTACAAGTAAAACTAGCTAAAATGTGCCTGGCTGCTCTTCACTGAAAAGCTCATTCTGTGTACATTTTTGGCATACGTTTGCTCCTACCAGGTCAGCTGAGCAGCGAATTTCTATTTAACCCCCTGCTTTCATGAGAGACCTCAGGGCTGAATGTTTTGAGCCCAGTACTGAGCCTAAAAAGCATTTCCAACCCCACTTACAAGTAAAACTAGCTAAAATGTGCCTGGCTTCTCTTCACTGAAAAGCTCATTCTGAGAACATTTTTAGCATACGTTTGCTCCTGCCGGGTCAGCTGAGCAGCGAATTTCTATTTAACCACCTGCTTTCGTGAGAGACCTCAGGGCTGCATGTTTTGAGCCCAGTACTGAGCCTGAAAAGCATTTCCAACCCCACTTACAAGTAAAACTAGCTAAAATGTGCCTGGCTGCTATTCACTGAAAAGCTCATTCTGTGTACATTTTTGGCATACGTTTGTTCCTACCGGGTCAGCTGAGCAGCGAATTTCTATTTAACCACCTGCTTTCATGAGAGACCTCAGGGCTGCATGTTTTGAGCCCAGTACTGAGCCTGAAAAGCATTTCCAACCCCACTTACAAGTAAAACTAGCTAAAATGTGCCTGGCTTATCTTCACTGAAAAGCTCATTCTGAGAACATTTTTAGCATACGTTTGCTCCTGCCGGGTCAGCTGAGCAGCAAATTTCTATTTAACCACCTGCTATCATGAGAGACCTCAGGGCTGCATGTTTTGAGCCCAGTACTGGAGCCTGAAAAGCATTTCCAACCCCACTTACAAGTAAAACTAGCTAAAATGTGCCTGGCTGCTATTCACTGAAAAGCTCATTCTGTGTACATTTTTGGCATACGTTTGCTTCTACCGGGTCAGCTGAGCAGCGAATTTCTATTTAACCACCTGCTTTCATGAGAGACCTCAGGGCTGCATGTTTTGAGCCCAGTACTGAGCCTGAAAAGCATTTCCAACCCCACTTACAAGTAAAACTAGCTAAAATGTGCCTGGCTTCTCTTCACTGAAAAGCTCATTCTGAGTACATTTTTAGCATACGTTTGCTCCTGCCGGTTCAGCTGAGCAGCGAATTTCTATTTAACCACCTGCTATCATGAGAGACCTCAGGGCTGCATGTTTTGAGCCCAGTACTGAGCCTGAAAAGCATTTCCAACCCCACTTACAAGTAAAACTAGCTAAAATGTGCCTGGCTTCTCTTCACTGAAAAGCTCATTCTGAGTACATTTTTAGCATACGTTTGCTCCTGCCGGGTCAGCTGAGCAGCGAATTTCTATTTAACCACCTGCTATCATGAGAGACCTCGGGGCTGCATGTTTTGAGCCCAGTACTGATCCTGAAAAGCGTTTCCAACCCCACTTACAAGTAAAACTAGCTAAAATGTGCCTGGCTGCTCTTCACTGAAAAGCTCATTCTGTGTACATTTTTGGCATACGTTTGCTCCTACCAGGTCAGCTGAGCAGCGAATTTCTATTTAACCACCTGCTATCATGAGAGACCTCAGGGCTGCATGTTTTGAGCCCAGTACTGATCCTGAAAAGCGTTTCCAACCCCACTTACACGTAAAACTAGCTAAAATGTGCCTGGCTGCTATTCACTGAAAAGCTCATTCTGTGTACATTTTTGGCATACGTTTGCTCCTACCAGGTCAGCTGAGCTGCAAATTTCTATTTAACCACCTGCTTTCATGAGAGACCTCAGGGCTGCATGTTTTGAGCCCAGTACTGAGCCTGAAAAGCATTTCCAACCCCACTTACAAGTAAAACTAGCTAAAATGTGCCTGGCTTCTCTTCACTGAAAAGCTCATTCTGAGTACATTTTTAGCATACGTTTGCTCCTGCCGGGTCAGCTGAGCAGCAAATTTCTATTTAACCACCTGCTTTCGTGAGAGACCTCAGGGCTGCATGTTTTGAGCCCAGTACTGAGCCTGAAAAGCATTTCCAACCCCACTTACAAGTAAAACTAGCTAAAATGTGCCTGGCTGCTATTCACTGAAAAGCTCATTCTGTGTACATTTTTGGCATACGTTTGTTCCTACCGGGTCAGCTGAGCAGCGAATTTCTATTTAACCACCTGCTTTCATGAGAGACCTCAGGGCTGCATGTTGTGAGCCCAGTACTGAGCCTGAAAAGCATTTCCAACCCCACTTACAAGTAAAACTAGCAAAAATGTGCCTGGCTTATCTTCACTGAAAAGCTCATTCTGAGAACATTTTTAGCATACGTTTGCGCCTGCCGGGTCAGCTGAGCAGCAAATTTCTATTTAACCACCTGCTATCATGAGAGACCTCAGGGCTGCATGTTTTGAGCCCAGTACTGGAGCCTGAAAAGCATTTCCAACCCCACTTACAAGTAAAACTAGCTAAAATGTGCCTGGCTGCTATTCACTGAAAAGCTCATTCTGTGTACATTTTTGGCATACGTTTGCTTCTACCGGGTCAGCTGAGCAGCGAATTTCTATTTAACCACCTGCTTTCATGAGAGACCTCAGGGATGCATGTTTTGAGCCCAGTACTGAGCCTGAAAAGCATTTCCAACCCCACTTACAAGTAAAACTAGCTAAAATGTGCCTGGCTGCTATTCACTGAAAAGCTCATTCTGTGTACATTTTTGGCATACGTTTGCTTCTACCGGGTCAGCTGAGCAGCGAATTTCTATTTAACCACCTGCTTTCATGAGAGACCTCAGGGCTGCATGTTTTGAGCCCAGTACTGAGCCTGAAAAGCATTTCCAACCCCACTTACAAGTAAAACTAGCTAAAATGTGCCTGGCTTCTCTTCACTGAAAAGCTCATTCTGAGTACATTTTTAGCATACGTTTGCTCCTGCCGGTTCAGCTGAGCAGCGAATTTCTATTTAACCACCTGCTATCATGAGAGACCTCAGGGCTGCATGTTTTGAGCCCAGTACTGAGCCTGAAAAGCATTTCCAACCCCACTTACAAGTAAAACTAGCTAAAATGTGCCTGGCTGCTATTCACTGAAAAGCTCATTCTGTGTACATTTTTGGCATACGTTTGCTTCTACCGGGTCAGCTGAGCAGCGAATTTCTATTTAACCACCTGCTTTCATGAGAGACCTCAGGGCTGCATGTTTTGAGCCCAGTACTGAGCCTGAAAAGCATTTCCAACCCCACTTAAAAGTAAAACTAGCTAAAATGTGCCTGGCTTCTCTTCACTGAAAAGCTCATTCTGAGTACATTTTTAGCATACGTTTGCTCCTGCCGGTTCAGCTGAGCAGCGAATTTCTATTTAACCACCTGCTATCATGAGAGACCTCAGGGCTGCATGTTTTGAGCCCAGTACTGATCCTGAAAAGCGTTTCCAACCCCACTTACAAGTAAAACTAGCTAAAATGTGCCTGGCTGCTCTTCACTGAAAAGCTCATTCTGTGTACATTTTTGGCATACGTTTGCTCCTACCGGGTCAGCTGAGCAGCGAATTTCTATTTAACCACCTGCTTTCATGAGAGACCTCAGGGCTGCATGTTTTGAGCCCAGTACTGAGCCTGAAAAGCATATCCAACCCCACTTACAAGTAAAACTAGCTAAAATGTGCCTGGCTTCTCTTCACTGAAAAGCTCATTCTGAGTACATTTTAAGCATACGTTTGCTCCTGCCGGGTCAGCTGAGCAGCGAATTTCTATTTAACCACCTGCTATCATGAGAGACCTCAGGGCTGCATGTTTTGAGCCCAGTACTGATCCTGAAAAGCGTTTCCAACCCCACTTACAAGTAAAACTAGCTAAAATGTGCCTGGCTGCTATTCACTGAAAAGCTCATTCTGTGTACATTTTTGGCATACGTTTGCTCCTACCGGGTCAGCTGAGCAGCGAATTTCTATTTAACCACCTGCTTTCATGAGAGACCTCAGGGCTGCATGTTTTGAGCCCAGTACTGATCCTGAAAAGCGTTTCCAACCCCACTTACAAGTAAAACTAGCTAAAATGTGCCTGGCTTCTCTTCACTGAAAAGCTCATTCTGAGTACATTTTTAGCATATGTTTGCTCCTGCCGGGTCAGCTGAGCAGCGAATTTCTATTTAACCACCTGCTATCATGAGAGACCCCAGGGCTGCATGTTTTGAGCCCAGTACTGATCCTGAAAAGCGTTTCCAAGCCCACTTACAAGTAAAACTAGCTAAAATGTGCCTGGCTTCTCTTCACTGAAAAGCTCATTCTGAGTACATTTTTAGCATACGTTTGCTCCTTCCGGGTCAGCTGAGCAGCGAATTCCTATTTAACCACCTGCTATCATGAGAGACCTCAGGGCTGCATGTTTTGAGCCCAGTACTGATCCTGAAAAGCGTTTCCAACCCCACTTACAAGTAAAACTAGCTAAAATGTGCCTGGCTGCTATTCACTGAAAAGCTCATTCTGTGTACATTTTTGGCATACGTTTGCTCCTACCGGGTCAGCTGAGCAGCGAATTTCTATTTAACCCCCTGCTTTCATGAGAGACCTCAGGGCTGAATGTTTTGAGCCCAGTACTGAGCCTGAAAAGCATTTCCAACCTCACTTACAAGTAAAACTAGCTAAAATGTGCCTGGCTTCTCTTCACTGAAAAGCTCATTCTGAGAACATTTTTAGCATACGTTTGCTCCTGCCGGGTCAGCTGAGCAGCGAATTTCTATTTAACCACCTGCTTTCGTGAGAGACCTCAGGGCTGCATGTTTTGAGCCCAGTACTGAGCCTGAAAAGCATTTCCAACCCCACTTACAAGTAAAACTAGCTAAAATGTGCCTGGCTGCTATTCACTGAAAAGCTCCTTCTGTGTACATTTTTGGCATACGTTTGTTCCTACCGGGTCAGCTGAGCAGCGAATTTCTATTTAACCACCTGCTTTCATGAGAGACCTCAGGGCTGCATGTTTTGAGCCCAGTACTGAGCCTGAAAAGCATTTCCAACCCCACTTACAAGTAAAACTAGCTAAAATGTGCCTGGCTTATCTTCACTGAAAAGCTCATTCTGAGAACATTTTTAGCATACGTTTGCTCCTGCCGGGTCAGCTGAGCAGCAAATTTCTATTTAACCACCTGCTATCATGAGAGACCTCAGGGCTGCATGTTTTGAGCCCAGTACTGGAGCCTGAAAAGCATTTCCAACCCCACTTACAAGTAAAACTAGCTAAAATGTGCCTGGCTGCTATTCACTGAAAAGCTCATTCTGTGTACATTTTTGGCATACGTTTGCTTCTACCGGGTCAGCTGAGCAGCGAATTTCTATTTAACCACCTGCTTTCATGAGAGACCTCAGGGCTGCATGTTTTGAGCCCAGTACTGATCCTGAAAAGCGTTTCCAACCCCACTTACACGTAAAACTAGCTAAAATGTGCCTGGCTGCTATTCACTGAAAAGCTCATTCTGTGTACATTTCTGGCATACGTTTGCTCCTACCAGGTCAGCTGAGCTGCAAATTTCTATTTAACCACCTGCTTTCATGAGAGACCTCAGGGCTGCATGTTTTGAGCCCAGTACTGAGCCTGAAAAGCATTTCCAACCCCACTTACAAGTAAAACTAGCTAAAATGTGCCTGGCTTCTCTTCACTGAAAAGCTCATTCTGAGTACATTTTTAGCATACGTTTGCTCCTGCCGGGTCAGCTGAGCAGCGAATTTCTATTTAACCACCTGCTTTCGTGAGAGACCTCAGGGCTGCATGTTTTGAGCCCAGTACTGAGCCTGAAAAGCATTTCCAACCCCACTTACAAGTAAAACTAGCTAAAATGTGCCTGGCTGCTATTCACTGAAAAGCTCATTCTGTGTACATTTTTGGCATACGTTTGCTCCTACCGGGTCAGCTGAGCAGCGAATTTCTATTTAACCACCTGCTTTCATGAGAGACCTCAGGGCTGCATGTTTTGAGCCCAGTACTGAGCCTGAAAAGCATTTCCAACCCCACTTACAAGTAAAACTAGCTAAAATGTGCCTGGCTTTTCTTCACTGAAAAGCTCATTCTGAGTACATTTTTAGCATACGTTTGCTCCTGCCGGGTCAGCTGAGCAGCGAATTTCTATTTAACCACCTGCTATCATGAGAGACCTCAGGGCTGCATGTTTTGAGCCCAGTACTGAGCCTGAAAAGCATTTCCAACCCCACTTACAAGTAAAACTAGCTAAAATGTGTCTGGCTTCTCTTCACTGAAAAGCTCGTTCTGAGTACATTTTTAGCATACGTTTGCTCCTGCCGGGTCAGCTGAGCAGCAAATTTCTATTTAACCACCTGCTATCATGAGAGACCTCAGGGCTGCATGTTTTGAGCCCAGTACTGATCCTGAAAAGCGTTTCCAACCCCACTTACACGTAAAACTAGCTAAAATGTGCCTGGCTGCTATTCACTGAAAAGCTCATTCTGTGTACATTTTCGGCATACGTTTGCTCCTACCGGGTCAGCTGAGCAGCGAATTTCTATTTAACCACCTGCTTTCATGAGAGACCTCAGGGCTGCATGTTTTGAGCCCAGTACTGAGCCTGAAAAGCATTTCCAACCCCACTTACAAGTAAAACTAGCTAAAATATGCCTGGCTTCTCTTCACTGAAAAGCTCATTCTGAGTACATTTTTAGCATACGTTTGCTCCTGCCGGGTCAGCTGAGCAGCGAATTTCTATTTAACCACCTGCTATCATGAGAGACCTCAGGGCTGCATGTTTTGAGCCCAGTACTGATCCTGAAAAGCGTTTCCAACCCCACTTACAAGTAAAACTAGTTAAAATGTGCCTGGCTGCTATTCACTAAAAAGCTCATTCTGTGTACATTTTTGGCATACGTTTGCTCCTGCCGGGTCAGCTGAGCAGCGAATTCCTATTTAACCACCTGGTATCATGAGAGACCTCAGGGCTGCATGTTTTGAGCCCAGTACTGATCCTGAAAAGCGTTTCCAACCCCACTTACAAGTAAAACTAGCTAAAATGTGCCTGGCTGCTATTCACTGAAAAGCTCATTCTGTGTACATTTTTGGCATACGTTTGCTCCTACCGGGTCAGCTGAGCAGCGAATTTCTATTTAACCCCCTGCTTTCATGAGAGACCTCAGGGCTGAATGTTTTGAGCCCAGTACTGAGCCTGAAAAGCATTTCCAACCCCACTTACAAGTAAAACTAGCTAAAATGTGCCTGGCTTCTCTTCACTGAAAAGCTCATTCTGAGAACATTTTTAGCATACGTTTGCTCCTGCTGGGTCAGCTGAGCAGCAAATTTCTATTTAACCACCTGCTATCATGAGAGACCTCAGGGCTGCATGTTTTGAGCCCAGTACTGATCCTGAAAAGCGTTTCCAACCCCACTTACACGTAAAACTAGCTAAAATGTGCCTGGCTGCTATTCACTGAAAAGCTCATTCTGTGTACATTTTTGGCATACGTTTGCTCCTACCAGGTCAGCTGAGCTGCGAATTTCTATTTAACCACCTGCTTTCATGAGAGACCTCAGGGCTGCATGTTTTGAGCCCAGTACTGAGCCTGAAAAGCATTTCCAACCCCACTTACAAGTAAAACTAGCTAAAATGTGCCTGGCTGCTATTCACTGAAAAGCTCATTCTGTGTACATTTTTGGCATACGTTTGCTCCTACCGGGTCAGCTGAGCAGCGAATTTCTATTTAACCACCTGCTTTCATGAGAGACCTCAGGGCTGCATGTTTTGAGCCCAGTAGTGATCCTGAAAAGCGTTTCCAACCCCACTTACAAGTAAAACTAGTTAAAATGTGCCTGGCTTCTCTTCACTGAAAAGCTCATTCTGAGTACATTTTTAGCATACGTTTGCTCCTGCCGGGTCAGCTGAGCATCGAATTTCTATTTAACCACCTGCTATCATGAGAGACCTCAGGGCTGCATGTTTTGAGCCCAGTACTGAGCCTGAAAAGCATTTCCAACCCCACTTACAAGTAAAACTAGCAAAATATGCCTGGCTTCTCTTCACTGAAAAGCTCATTCTGAGTACATTTTTAGCATACGTTTGCTCCTGCCGGGTCAGCTGAGCAGCGAATTTCCATTTAACCACCTGCTATCATGAGAGACCTCAGGGCTGCATGTTTTGAGCCCAGTACTGAGCCTGAAAAGCATTTCCAACCCCACTTACAAGTAAAACTAGCTAAAATGTGCCTGGCTGCTATTCACTGAAAAGCTCATTTTGTGTACATTTTTGGCATACGTTTGCTCCTACCGGGTCAGCTGAGCAGCGAATTTCTATTTAACCACCTGCTTTCATGAGAGACCTCAGGGCTGCATGTTTTGAGCCCAGTACTGATCCTGAAAAGCATTTCCAACCCCACTTACAAGTAAAACTAGCTAAAATGTGCCTGGCTTCTCTTCACTGAAAAGCTCATTCTGAGTACATTTTTAGCATACGTTTGCTCCTGCCGGGTCAGCTGAGCAGCGAATTTCTATTTAACCACCTGCTATCATGAGAGACCTCAGGGCTGCATGTTTTGAGCCCAGTACTGAGCCTGAAAAGCATTTCCAACCCCACTTACAAGTAAAACTAGCTAAAATGTGCCTGGCTTCCCTTCACTGAAAAGCTCGTTCTGAGTACATTTTTAGCATACGTTTGCTCCTGCCGGGTCAGCTGAGCAGCAAATTTCTATTTAACCACCTGCTTTCATGGGAGACCTCAGGGCTGCATGTTTTGAGCCCAGTACTGATCCTGAAAAGCATTTCCAACCCCACTTACAAGTAAAACTAGCTAAAATGTGCCTGGCTTCTCTTCACTGAAAAGCTCATTCTGAGAACATTTTTAGCATACGTTTGCTCCTGCCGGGTCAGCTGAGCAGCGAATTTCTATTTAACCACCTGCTATCATGAGAGACCTCAGGGCTGCATGTTTTGAGCCCAGTACTGATCCTGAAAAGCGTTTCCAACCCCACTTACAAGTAAAACTAGTTAAAATGTGCCTGGCTGCTATTCACTAAAAAGCTCATTCTGTGTACATTTTTGGCATACGTTTGCTCCTGCCGGGTCAGCTGAGCAGCGAATTTCTATTTAACCACCTGCTTTCATGAGAGACCTCAGCGCTGAATGTTTTGAGCCCAGTACTGAGCCTGAAAAGCATTTCCAACCCCACTTACAAGTAAAACTAGCTAAAATGTGCCTGGCTTCTCTTCACTGAAAAGCTCATTCTGAGAACATTTTTAGCATACGTTTGCTCCTGCCGGGTCAGCTGAGCAGCAAATTTCTATTTAACCACCTGCTATCATGAGAGACCTCAGGGCTGCATGTTCTGAGCCCAGTACTGATCCTGAAAAGCGTTTCCAACCCCACTTACACGTAAAACTAGCTAAAATGTGCCTGGCTGCTATTCACTGAAAAGCTCATTCTGTGTACATTTTTGGCATACGTTTGCTCCTACCAGGTCAGCTGAGCTGCAAATTTCTATTTAACCACCTGCTTTCATGAGAGACCTCAGGGCTGCATGTTTTGAGCCCAGTACTGAGCCTGAAAAGCATTTCCAACCCCACTTACAAGTAAAACTAGCTAAAATGTGCCTGGCTTCTCTTCACTGAAAAGCTCATTCTGAGTACATTTTTAGCATACGTTTGCTCCTGCCGGGTCAGCTGAGCAGCGAATTTCTATTTAACCACCTGCTTTCGTGAGAGACCTCAGGGCTGCATGTTTTGAGCCCAGTACTGAGCCTGAAAAGCATTTCCAACCCCACTTACAAGTAAAACTAGCTAAAATGTGCCTGGCTGCTATTCACTGAAAAGCTCATTCTGTGTACATTTTTGGCATACGTTTGTTCCTACCGGGTCAGCTGAGCAGCGAATTTCTATTTAACCACCTGCTTTCATGAGAGACCTCAGGGCTGCATGTTTTGAGCCCAGTACTGAGCCTGAAAAGCATTTCCAACCCCACTTACAAGTAAAACTAGCTAAAATGTGCCTGGCTTATCTTCACTGAAAAGCTCATTCTGAGAACATTTTTAGCATACGTTTGCTCCTGCCGGGTCAGCTGAGCAGCAAATTTCTATTTAACCACCTGCTATCATGAGAGACCTCAGGGCTGCATGTTTTGAGCCCAGTACTGGAGCCTGAAAAGCATTTCCAACCCCACTTACAAGTAAAACTAGCTAAAATGTGCCTGGCTGCTATTCACTGAAAAGCTCATTCTGTGTACATTTTTGGCATACGTTTGCTCCTACCGGGTCAGCTGAGCAGCGAATTTCTATTTAACCACCTGCTTTCATGAGAGACCTCAGGGCTGCATGTTTTGAGCCCAGTACTGATCCTGAAAAGCATTTCCAACCCCACTTACAAGTAAAACTAGCTAAAATGTGCCTGGCTTCTCTTCACTGAAAAGCTCATTCTGAGTACATTTTTAGCATACGTTTGCTCCTGCCGGGTCAGCTGAGCAGCGAATTTCTATTTAACCACCTGCTATCATGAGAGACCTCAGGGCTGCATGTTTTGAGCCCAGTACTGAGCCTGAAAAGCATTTCCAACCCCACTTACAAGTAAAACTAGCTAAAATGTGCCTGGCTTCCCTTCACTGAAAAGCTCGTTCTGAGTACATTTTTAGCATACGTTTGCTCCTGCCGGGTCAGCTGAGCAGCAAATTTCTATTTAACCACCTGCTTTCATGGGAGACCTCAGGGCTGCATGTTTTGAGCCCAGTACTGATCCTGAAAAGCATTTCCAACCCCACTTACAAGTAAAACTAGCTAAAATGTGCCTGGCTTCTCTTCACTGAAAAGCTCATTCTGAGAACATTTTTAGCATACGTTTGCTCCTGCCGGGTCAGCTGAGCAGCGAATTTCTATTTAACCACCTGCTATCATGAGAGACCTCAGGGCTGCATGTTTTGAGCCCAGTACTGATCCTGAAAAGCGTTTCCAACCCCACTTACAAGTAAAACTAGTTAAAATGTGCCTGGCTGCTATTCACTAAAAAGCTCATTCTGTGTACATTTTTGGCATACGTTTGCTCCTGCCGGGTCAGCTGAGCAGCGAATTTCTATTTAACCACCTGCTTTCATGAGAGACCTCAGCGCTGAATGTTTTGAGCCCAGTACTGAGCCTGAAAAGCATTTCCAACCCCACTTACAAGTAAAACTAGCTAAAATGTGCCTGGCTTCTCTTCACTGAAAAGCTCATTCTGAGAACATTTTTAGCATACGTTTGCTCCTGCCGGGTCAGCTGAGCAGCAAATTTCTATTTAACCACCTGCTATCATGAGAGACCTCAGGGCTGCATGTTCTGAGCCCAGTACTGATCCTGAAAAGCGTTTCCAACCCCACTTACACGTAAAACTAGCTAAAATGTGCCTGGCTGCTATTCACTGAAAAGCTCATTCTGTGTACATTTTTGGCATACGTTTGCTCCTACCAGGTCAGCTGAGCTGCAAATTTCTATTTAACCACCTGCTTTCATGAGAGACCTCAGGGCTGCATGTTTTGAGCCCAGTACTGAGCCTGAAAAGCATTTCCAACCCCACTTACAAGTAAAACTAGCTAAAATGTGCCTGGCTTCTCTTCACTGAAAAGCTCATTCTGAGTACATTTTTAGCATACGTTTGCTCCTGCCGGGTCAGCTGAGCAGCGAATTTCTATTTAACCACCTGCTTTCGTGAGAGACCTCAGGGCTGCATGTTTTGAGCCCAGTACTGAGCCTGAAAAGCATTTCCAACCCCACTTACAAGTAAAACTAGCTAAAATGTGCCTGGCTGCTATTCACTGAAAAGCTCATTCTGTGTACATTTTTGGCATACGTTTGTTCCTACCGGGTCAGCTGAGCAGCGAATTTCTATTTAACCACCTGCTTTCATGAGAGACCTCAGGGCTGCATGTTTTGAGCCCAGTACTGAGCCTGAAAAGCATTTCCAACCCCACTTACAAGTAAAACTAGCTAAAATGTGCCTGGCTTATCTTCACTGAAAAGCTCATTCTGAGAACATTTTTAGCATACGTTTGCTCCTGCCGGGTCAGCTGAGCAGCAAATTTCTATTTAACCACCTGCTATCATGAGAGACCTCAGGGCTGCATGTTTTGAGCCCAGTACTGGAGCCTGAAAAGCATTTCCAACCCCACTTACAAGTAAAACTAGCTAAAATGTGCCTGGCTGCTATTCACTGAAAAGCTCATTCTGTGTACATTTTTGGCATACGTTTGCTCCTACCGGGTCAGCTGAGCAGCGAATTTCTATTTAACCACCTGCTTTCATGAGAGACCTCAGGGCTGCATGTTTTGAGCCCAGTACTGAGCCTGAAAAGCATTTCCAACCCCACTTACAAGTAAAACTAGCTAAAATGTGCCTGGCTTCTCTTCACTGAAAAGCTCATTCTGAGTACATTTTTAGCATACGTTTGCTCCTGCCGGGTCAGCTGAGCAGCGAATTTCTATTTAACCACCTGCTATCATGAGAGACCTCAGGGCTGCATGTTTTGAGCCCAGTACTGAGCCTGAAAAGCATTTCCAACCCCACTTACAAGTAAAACTAGCTAAAATGTGCCTGGCTTCTCTTCACTGAAAAGCTCATTCTGAGTACATTTTTAGCATACGTTTGCTCCTGCCGGGTCAGCTGAGCAGCGAATTTCTATTTAACCACCTGCTATCATGAGAGACCTCAGGGCTGCATGTTTTGAGCCCAGTACTGATCCTGAAAAGCATTTCCAACCCCACTTACAAGTAAAACTAGCTAAAATGTGCCTGGCTGCTCTTCACTGAAAAGCTCATTCTGTGTACATTTTTGGCATACGTTTGCTCCTACCGGGTCAGCTGAGCAGCGAATTTCTATTTAACCACCTGCTTTCATGAGAGACCTCAGGGCTGCATGTTTTGAGCCCAGTACTGAGCCTGAAAAGCATATCCAACCCCACTTACAAGTAAAACTAGCTAAAATGTGCCTGGCTTCTCTTCACTGAAAAGCTCATTCTGAGTACATTTTTAGCATACGTTTGCTCCTGCCGGGTCAGCTGAGCAGCGAATTTCTATTTAACCACCTGCTTTCATGAGAGACCTCAGGGCTGCATGTTTTGAGCCCAGTACTGAGCCTGAAAAGCATTTCCAACCCCACTTACAAGTAAAGCTAGCTAAAATGTGCCTGGCTTCTCTTCACTGAGAAGCTCATTCTGAGTACATTTTAAGCATACGTTTGCTCCTGCCGGGTCAGCTGAGCAGCGAATTTCTATTTAACCACCTGCTATCATGAGAGACCTCAGGGCTGCATGTTTTGAGCCCAGTACTGATCCTGAAAAGCGTTTCCAACCCCACTTACAAGTAAAACTAGCTAAAAAGTGCCTGGCTGCTATTCACTGAAAAGCTCATTCTGTGTACATTTTTGGCATACGTTTGCTCCTACCGGGTCAGCTGAGCAGCGAATTTCTATTTAACCACCTGCTTTCATGAGAGACCTCAGGGCTGCATGTTTTGAGCCCAGTACTGATCCTGAAAAGCGTTTCCAACCCCACTTACAAGTAAAAGTAGCTAAAATGTGCCTGGCTTCTCTTCACTGAAAAGCTCATTCTGAGTACATTTTTAGCATATGTTTGCTCCTGCCGGGTCAGCTGAGCAGCGAATTTCTATTTAACCACCTGCTATCATGAGAGACCCCAGGGCTGCATGTTTTGAGCCCAGTACTGATCCTGAAAAGCGTTTCCAACCCCACTTACAAGTAAAACTAGCTAAAATGTGCCTGGCTTCTCTTCACTGAAAAGCTCATTCTGAGTACATTTTTAGCATACGTTTGCTCCTGCCGGGTCAGCTGAGCAGCGAATTCCTATTTAACCACCTGCTATCATGAGAGACCTCAGGGCTGCATGTTTTGAGCCCAGTACTGATCCTGAAAAGCGTTTCCAACCCCACTTACAAGTAAAACTAGCTAAAATGTGCCTGGCTGCTATTCACTGAAAAGCTCATTCTGTGTACATTTTTGGCATACGTTTGCTCCTACCGGGTCAGCTGAGCAGCGAATTTCTATTTAACCCCCTGCTTTCATGAGAGACCTCAGGGCTGAATGTTTTGAGCCCAGTACTGAGCCTGAAAAGCATTTCCAACCCCACTTACAAGTAAAACTAGCTGAAATGTGCCTGGCTTCTCTTCACTGAAAAGCTCATTCTGAGAACATTTTTAGAATACGTTTGCTCCTGCCGGGTCAGCTGAGCAGCAAATTTCTATTTAACCACCTGCTATCATGAGAGACCTCAGGGCTGCATGTTTTGAGCCCAGTACTGATCCTGAAAAGCGTTTCCAACCCCACTTACACGTAAAACTAGCTAAAATGTGCCTGGCTGCTTTTCACTGAAAAGCTCATTCTGTGTACATTTTTGGCATACGTTTGCTCCTACCAGGTCAGCTGAGCTGCAAATTTCTATTCAACCACCTGCTTTCATGAGAGACCTCAGGGCTGCATGTTTTGAGCCCAGTACTGAGCCTGAAAAGCATTTCCAACCCCACTTACAAGTAAAACTAGCTAAAATGTGCCTGGCTTCTCTTCACTGAAAAGCTCATTCTGAGTACATTTTTAGCATACGTTTGCTCCTGCCGGGTCAGCTGAGCAGCGAATTTCTATTTAACCACCTGCTTTCGTGAGAGACCTCAGGGCTGCATGTTTTGAGCCCAGTACTGAGCCTGAAAAGCATTTCCAACCCCACTTACAAGTAAAACTAGCTAAAATGTGCCTGGCTGCTATTCACTGAAAAGCTCATTCTGTGTACATTTTTGGCATACGTTTGCTCCTACCGGGTCAGCTGAGCAGCGAATTTCTATTTAACCACCTGCTTTCATGAGAGACCTCAGGGCTGCATGTTTTGAGCCCAGTACTGAGCCTGAAAAGCATTTCCAACCCCACTTACAAGTAAAACTAGCTAAAATGTGCCTGGCTTCTCTTCACTGAAAAGCTCATTCTGAGTATATTTTTAGCATACGTTTGCTCCTGCCGGGTCAGCTGAGCAGCGAATTTCTATTTAACCACCTGCTATCATGAGAGACCTCAGGGCTGCATGTTTTGAGCCCAGTACTGAGCCTGAAAAGCATTTCCAACCCCACTTACAAGTAAAACTAGCTAAAATGTGCCTGGCTTCTCTTCACTGAAAAGCTCGTTCTGAGTACATTTTTAGCATACGTTTGCTCCTGCCGGGTCAGCTGAGCAGCAAATTTCTATTTAACCACCTGCTATCATGAGAGACCTCAGGGCTGCATGTTTTGAGCCCAGTACTGATCCTGAAAAGCGTTTCCAACCCCACTTACACGTAAAACTAGCTAAAATGTGCCTGGCTGCTATTCACTGAAAAGCTCATTCTGTGTACATTTTTGGCATACGTTTGCTCCTACCAGGTCAGCTGAGCTGCAAATTTCTATTTAACCACCTGCTTTCATGAGAGACCTCAGGGCTGCATGTTTTGAGCCCAGTACTGAGCCTGAAAAGCATTTCCAACCCCACTTACAAGTAAAACTAGCTAAAATGTGCCTGGCTTCTCTTCACTGAAAAGCTCATTCTGAGTACATTTTTAGCATACGTTTGCTCCTGCCGGGTCAGCTGAGCAGCGAATTTCTATTTAACCACCTGCTTTCGTGAGAGACCTCAGGGCTGCATGTTTTGAGCCCAGTACTGAGCCTGAAAAGCATTTCCAACCCCACTTACAAGTAAAACTAGCTAAAATGTGCCTGGCTGCTATTCACTGAAAAGCTCATTCTGTGTACATTTTTGGCATACGTTTGTTCCTACCGGGTCAGCTGAGCAGCGAATTTCTATTTAACCACCTGCTTTCATGAGAGACCTCAGGGCTGCATGTTTTGAGCCCAGTACTGAGCCTGAAAAGCATTTCCAACCCCACTTACAAGTAAAACTAGCTAAAATGTGCCTGGCTTATCTTCACTGAAAAGCTCATTCTGAGAACATTTTTAGCATACGTTTGCTCCTGCCGGGTCAGCTGAGCAGCAAATTTCTATTTAACCACCTGCTATCATGAGAGACCTCAGGGCTGCATGTTTTGAGCCCAGTACTGGAGCCTGAAAAGCATTTCCAACCCCACTTACAAGTAAAACTAGCTAAAATGTGCCTGGCTGCTATTCACTGAAAAGCTCATTCTGTGTACATTTTTGGCATACGTTTGCTCCTACCGGGTCAGCTGAGCAGCGAATTTCTATTTAACCACCTGCTTTCATGAGAGACCTCAGGGCTGCATGTTTTGAGCCCAGTACTGAGCCTGAAAAGCATTTCCAACCCCACTTACAAGTAAAACTAGCTAAAATGTGCCTGGCTTCTCTTCACTGAAAAGCTCATTCTGAGTACATTTTTAGCATACGTTTGCTCCTGCCGGGTCAGCTGAGCAGCGAATTTCTATTTAACCACCTGCTATCATGAGAGACCTCAGGGCTGCATGTTTTGAGCCCAGTACTGAGCCTGAAAAGCATTTCCAACCCCACTTACAAGTAAAACTAGCTAAAATGTGCCTGGCTTCTCTTCACTGAAAAGCTCATTCTGAGTACATTTTTAGCATACGTTTGCTCCTGCCGGGTCAGCTGAGCAGCGAATTTCTATTTAACCACCTGCTATCATGAGAGACCTCAGGGCTGCATGTTTTGAGCCCAGTACTGATCCTGAAAAGCATTTCCAACCCCACTTACAAGTAAAACTAGCTAAAATGTGCCTGGCTGCTCTTCACTGAAAAGCTCATTCTGTGTACATTTTTGGCATACGTTTGCTCCTACCGGGTCAGCTGAGCAGCGAATTTCTATTTAACCACCTGCTTTCATGAGAGACCTCAGGGCTGCATGTTTTGAGCCCAGTACTGAGCCTGAAAAGCATATCCAACCCCACTTACAAGTAAAACTAGCTAAAATGTGCCTGGCTTCTCTTCACTGAAAAGCTCATTCTGAGTACATTTTTAGCATACGTTTGCTCCTGCCGGGTCAGCTGAGCAGCGAATTTCTATTTAACCACCTGCTTTCATGAGAGACCTCAGGGCTGCATGTTTTGAGCCCAGTACTGAGCCTGAAAAGCATTTCCAACCCCACTTACAAGTAAAGCTAGCTAAAATGTGCCTGGCTTCTCTTCACTGAGAAGCTCATTCTGAGTACATTTTAAGCATACGTTTGCTCCTGCCGGGTCAGCTGAGCAGCGAATTTCTATTTAACCACCTGCTATCATGAGAGACCTCAGGGCTGCATGTTTTGAGCCCAGTACTGATCCTGAAAAGCGTTTCCAACCCCACTTACAAGTAAAACTAGCTAAAAAGTGCCTGGCTGCTATTCACTGAAAAGCTCATTCTGTGTACATTTTTGGCATACGTTTGCTCCTACCGGGTCAGCTGAGCAGCGAATTTCTATTTAACCACCTGCTTTCATGAGAGACCTCAGGGCTGCATGTTTTGAGCCCAGTACTGATCCTGAAAAGCGTTTCCAACCCCACTTACAAGTAAAAGTAGCTAAAATGTGCCTGGCTTCTCTTCACTGAAAAGCTCATTCTGAGTACATTTTTAGCATATGTTTGCTCCTGCCGGGTCAGCTGAGCAGCGAATTTCTATTTAACCACCTGCTATCATGAGAGACCCCAGGGCTGCATGTTTTGAGCCCAGTACTGATCCTGAAAAGCGTTTCCAACCCCACTTACAAGTAAAACTAGCTAAAATGTGCCTGGCTTCTCTTCACTGAAAAGCTCATTCTGAGTACATTTTTAGCATACGTTTGCTCCTGCCGGGTCAGCTGAGCAGCGAATTCCTATTTAACCACCTGCTATCATGAGAGACCTCAGGGCTGCATGTTTTGAGCCCAGTACTGATCCTGAAAAGCGTTTCCAACCCCACTTACAAGTAAAACTAGCTAAAATGTGCCTGGCTGCTATTCACTGAAAAGCTCATTCTGTGTACATTTTTGGCATACGTTTGCTCCTACCGGGTCAGCTGAGCAGCGAATTTCTATTTAACCCCCTGCTTTCATGAGAGACCTCAGGGCTGAATGTTTTGAGCCCAGTACTGAGCCTGAAAAGCATTTCCAACCCCACTTACAAGTAAAACTAGCTGAAATGTGCCTGGCTTCTCTTCACTGAAAAGCTCATTCTGAGAACATTTTTAGAATACGTTTGCTCCTGCCGGGTCAGCTGAGCAGCAAATTTCTATTTAACCACCTGCTATCATGAGAGACCTCAGGGCTGCATGTTTTGAGCCCAGTACTGATCCTGAAAAGCGTTTCCAACCCCACTTACACGTAAAACTAGCTAAAATGTGCCTGGCTGCTTTTCACTGAAAAGCTCATTCTGTGTACATTTTTGGCATACGTTTGCTCCTACCAGGTCAGCTGAGCTGCAAATTTCTATTCAACCACCTGCTTTCATGAGAGACCTCAGGGCTGCATGTTTTGAGCCCAGTACTGAGCCTGAAAAGCATTTCCAACCCCACTTACAAGTAAAACTAGCTAAAATGTGCCTGGCTTCTCTTCACTGAAAAGCTCATTCTGAGTACATTTTTAGCATACGTTTGCTCCTGCCGGGTCAGCTGAGCAGCGAATTTCTATTTAACCACCTGCTTTCGTGAGAGACCTCAGGGCTGCATGTTTTGAGCCCAGTACTGAGCCTGAAAAGCATTTCCAACCCCACTTACAAGTAAAACTAGCTAAAATGTGCCTGGCTGCTATTCACTGAAAAGCTCATTCTGTGTACATTTTTGGCATACGTTTGCTCCTACCGGGTCAGCTGAGCAGCGAATTTCTATTTAACCACCTGCTTTCATGAGAGACCTCAGGGCTGCATGTTTTGAGCCCAGTACTGAGCCTGAAAAGCATTTCCAACCCCACTTACAAGTAAAACTAGCTAAAATGTGCCTGGCTTCTCTTCACTGAAAAGCTCATTCTGAGTACATTTTTAGCATACGTTTGCTCCTGCCGGGTCAGCTGAGCAGCGAATTTCTATTTAACCACCTGCTATCATGAGAGACCTCAGGGCTGCATGTTTTGAGCCCAGTACTGAGCCTGAAAAGCATTTCCAACCCCACTTACAAGTAAAACTAGCTAAAATGTGCCTGGCTTCTCTTCACTGAAAAGCTCGTTCTGAGTACATTTTTAGCATACGTTTGCTCCTGCCGGGTCAGCTGAGCAGCAAATTTCTATTTAACCACCTGCTATCATGAGAGACCTCAGGGCTGCATGTTTTGAGCCCAGTACTGATCCTGAAAAGCGTTTCCAACCCCACTTACACGTAAAACTAGCTAAAATGTGCCTGGCTGCTATTCACTGAAAAGCTCATTCTGTGTACATTTTTGGCATACGTTTGCTCCTACCAGGTCAGCTGAGCTGCGAATTTCTATTTAACCACCTGCTTTCATGGGAGACCTCAGGGCTGCATGTTTTGAGCCCAGTACTGAGCCTGAAAAGCATTTCCAACCCCACTTACAAGTAAAACTAGCTAAAATGTGCCTGGCTGCTATTCACTGAAAAGCTCATTCTGTGTACATTTTCGGCATACGTTTGCTCCTACCGGGTCAGCTGAGCAGCGAATTTCTATTTAACCACCTGCTTTCATGAGAGACCTCAGGGCTGCATGTTTTGAGCCCAGTACTGAGCCTGAAAAGCATTTCCAACCCACTTACAAGTAAAACTAGCTAAAATATGCCTGGCTTCTCTTCATTGAAAAGCTCATTCTGAGTACATTTTTAGCATACGTTTGCTCCTGCCGGGTCAGCTGAGCAGCGAATTTCTATTTAACCACCTGCTATCATGAGAGACCTCAGGGCTGCATGTTTTGAGCCCAGTACTGATCCTGAAAAGCGTTTCCAACCCCACTTACAAGTAAAACTAGTTAAAATGTGCCTGGCTGCTATTCACTAAAAAGCTCATTCTGTGTACATTTTTGGCATACGTTTGCTCCTGCCGGGTCAGCTGAGCAGCGAATTCCTATTTAACCACCTGGTATCATGAGAGACCTCAGGGCTGCATGTTTTGAGCCCAGTACTGATCCTGAAAAGCGTTTCCAACCCCACTTACAAGTAAAACTAGCTAAAATGTGCCTGGCTGCTATTCACTGAAAAGCTCATTCTGTGTACATTTTTGGCATACGTTTGCTCCTACCGGGTCAGCTGAGCAGCGAATTTCTATTTAACCACCTGCTTTCATGAGAGACCTCAGGGCTGCATGTTTTGAGCCCAGTACTGAGCCTGAAAAGCATTTCCAACCCCACTTACAAGTAAAACTAGCTAAAATGTGCCTGGCTTCTCTTTACTGAAAAGCTCATTCTGAGAACATTTTTAGCATACGTTTGCTCCTGCCGGGTCAGCTGAGCAGCAAATTTCTATTTAACCACCTGCTATCATGAGAGACCTCAGGGCTGCATGTTTTGAGCCCAGTACTGATCCTGAAAAGCGTTTCCAACCCCATTTACACGTAAAACTAGCTAAAATGTGCCTGGCTGCTATTCACTGAAAAGCTCATTCTGTGTACATTTTTGGCATACGTTTGCTCCTACCAGGTCAGCTGAGCTGCGAATTTCTATTTAACCACCTGCTTTCATGAGAGACCTCAGGGCTGCATGTTTTGAGCCCAGTACTGAGCCTGAAAAGCATTTCCAACCCCACTTACAAGTAAAACTAGCTAAAATGTGCCTGGCTGCTATTCACTGAAAAGCTCATTCCGTGTACATTTTTGGCATACGTTTGCTCCTACCGGGTCAGCTGAGTAGCGAATTTCTATTTAACCACCTGCTTTCATGAGAGACCTCAGGGCTGCATGTTTTGAGCCCAGTAGTGATCCTGAAAAGCGTTTCCAACCCCACTTACAAGTAAAACTAGTTAAAATGTGCCTGGCTTCTCTTCACTGAAAAGCTCATTCTGAGTACATTTTTAGCATACGTTTGCTCCTGCCGGGTCAGCTGAGCATCGAATTTCTATTTAACCACCTGCTATCATGAGAGACCTCAGGGCTGCATGTATTGAGCCCAGTACTGAGCCTGAAAAGCATTTACCAACCCCACTTACAAGTAAAACTAGCTAAAATATGCCTGGCTTCTCTTCACTGAAAAGCTCATTCT
Organism: Lissotriton vulgaris; assembly: GCF_964263255.1. NCBI lineage: Eukaryota > Metazoa > Chordata > Amphibia > Caudata > Salamandridae > Lissotriton > Lissotriton vulgaris. The sequence continues at coordinate 196,069 of NW_028241988.1, forward strand.
GAGTACATTTTTAGCATACGTTTGCTCCTGCCGGGTCAGCTGAGCAGCGAATTTCTATTTAACCACCTGCTATCATGAGAGACCTCAGGGCTGCATGTTTTGAGCCCAGTACTGAGCCTGAAAAGCATTTCCAACCCCACTTACAAGTAAAACTAGCTAAAATGTGCCTGGCTGCTATTCACTGAAAAGCTCATTCTGTGTACATTTTTGGCATACGTTTGCTCCTACCGGGTCAGCTGAGCAGCAAATTTCTATTTAACCACCTGCTTTCATGAGAGACCTCAGGGCTGCATGTTTTGAGCCCAGTACTGATCCTGAAAAGCATTTCCAACCCCACTTACAAGTAAAACTAGCTAAAATGTGCCTGGCTTCTCTTCACTGAAAAGCTCATTCTGAGTACATTTTTAGCATACGTTTGCTCCTGCCGGGTCAGCTGAGCAGCGAATTTCTATTTAACCACCTGCTATCATGAGAGACCTCAGGGCTGCATGTTTTGAGCCCAGTACTGAGCCTGAAAAGCATTTCCAACCCCACTTACAAGTAAAACTAGCTAAAATGTGCCTGGCTTCTCTTCACTGAAAAGCTCGTTCTGAGTACATTTTTAGCATACGTTTGCTCCTACCAGGTCAGCTGAGCTGCGAATTTCTATTTAACCACCTGCTTTCATGAGAGACCTCAGGGCTGCATGTTTTGAGCCCAGTACTGAGCCTGAAAAGCATTTCCAACCCCACTTACAAGTAAAACTAGCTAAAATGTGCCTGGCTGCTATTCACTGAAAAGCTCATTCTGTGTACATTTTTGGCATACGTTTGCTCCTACCGGGTCAGCTGAGCAGCGAATTTCTATTTAACCACCTGCTTTCATGAGAGACCTCAGGGCTGCATGTTTTGAGCCCAGTACTGATCCTGAAAAGCATTTCCAACCCCACTTACAAGTAAAACTAGCTAAAATATGCCTGGCTTCTCTTCACTGAAAAGCTCATTCTGAGTACATTTTTAGCATACGTTTGCTCCTGCCGGGTCAGCTGAGCAGCGAATTTCTATTTAACCACCTGCTATCATGAGAGACCTCAGGGCTGCATGTTTTGAGCCCAGTACTGATCCTGAAAAGCGTTTCCAACCCCATTTACACGTAAAACTAGCTAAAATGTGCCTGGCTGCTATTCACTGAAAAGCTCATTCTGTGTACATTTTTGGCATACGTTTGCTCCTACCAGGTCAGCTGAGCTGTGAATTTCTATTTAACCACCTGCTTTCATGAGAGACCTCAGGGCTGCATGTTTTGAGCCCAGTACTGAGCCTGAAAAGCATTTCCAACCCCACTTACAAGTAAAACTAGCTAAAATGTGCCTGGCTGCTATTCACTGAAAAGCTCATTCTGTGTACATTTTTGGCATACGTTTGCTCCTACCGGGTCAGCTGAGCAGCGAATTTCTATTTAACCACCTGCTTTCATGAGAGACCTCAGGGCTGCATGTTTTGAGCCCAGTAGTGATCCTGAAAAGCGTTTCCAACCCCACTTACAAGTAAAACTAGTTAAAATGTGCCTGGCTTCTCTTCACTGAAAAGCTCATTCTGAGTACATTTTTAGCATACGTTTGCTCCTGCCGGGTCAGCTGAGCATCGAATTTCTATTTAACCACCTGCTATCATGAGAGACCTCAGGGCTGCATGTATTGAGCCCAGTACTGAGCCTGAAAAGCATTTCCAACCCCACTTACAAGTAAAACTAGCTAAAATATGCCTGGCTTCTCTTCACTGAAAAGCTCATTCTGAGTACATTTTTAGCATACGTTTGCTCCTGCCGGGTCAGCTGAGCAGCGAATTTCTATTTAACCACCTGCTATCATGAGAGACCTCAGGGCTGCATGTTTTGAGCCCAGTACTGAGCCTGAAAAGCATTTCCAACCCCACTTACAAGTAAAACTAGCTAAAATGTGCCTGGCTGCTATTCACTGAAAAGCTCATTCTGTGTACATTTTTGGCATACGTTTGCTCCTACCGGGTCAGCTGAGCAGCGAATTTCTATTTAACCACCTGCTTTCATGAGAGACCTCAGGGCTGCATGTTTTGAGCCCAGTACTGATCCTGAAAAGCATTTCCAACCCCACTTACAAGTAAAACTAGCTAAAATGTGCCTGGCTTCTCTTCACTGAAAAGCTCATTCTGAGTACATTTTTAGCATACGTTTGCTCCTGCCGGGTCAGCTGAGCAGCGAATTTCTATTTAACCACCTGCTTTCGTGAGAGACCTCAGGGCTGCATGTTTTGAGCCCAGTACTGAGCCTGAAAAGCATTTCCAACCCCACTTACAAGTAAAACTAGCTAAAATGTGCCTGGCTGCTATTCACTGAAAAGCTCATTCTGTGTACATTTTTGGCATACGTTTGTTCCTACCGGGTCAGCTGAGCAGCGAATTTCTATTTAACCACCTGCTTTCATGAGAGACCTCAGGGCTGCATGTTTTGAGCCCAGTACTGAGCCTGAAAAGCATTTCCAACCCCACTTACAAGTAAAACTAGCTAAAATGTGCCTGGCTTATCTTCACTGAAAAGCTCATTCTGAGAACATTTTTAGCATACGTTTGCTCCTGCCGGGTCAGCTGAGCAGCAAATTTCTATTTAACCACCTGCTATCATGAGAGACCTCAGGGCTGCATGTTTTGAGCCCAGTACTGGAGCCTGAAAAGCATTTCCAACCCCACTTACAAGTAAAACTAGCTAAAATGTGCCTGGCTGCTATTCACTGAAAAGCTCATTCTGTGTACATTTTTGGCATACGTTTGCTCCTACCGGGTCAGCTGAGCAGCGAATTTCTATTTAACCACCTGCTTTCATGAGAGACCTCAGGGCTGCATGTTTTGAGCCCAGTACTGAGCCTGAAAAGCATTTCCAACCCCACTTACAAGTAAAACTAGCTAAAATGTGCCTGGCTTCTCTTCACTGAAAAGCTCATTCTGAGTACATTTTTAGCATACGTTTGCTCCTGCCGGGTCAGCTGAGCAGCGAATTTCTATTTAACCACCTGCTATCATGAGAGACCTCAGGGCTGCATGTTTTGAGCCCAGTACTGAGCCTGAAAAGCATTTCCAACCCCACTTACAAGTAAAACTAGCTAAAATGTGCCTGGCTTCTCTTCACTGAAAAGCTCATTCTGAGTACATTTTTAGCATACGTTTGCTCCTGCCGGGTCAGCTGAGCAGCGAATTTCTATTTAACCACCTGCTATCATGAGAGACCTCAGGGCTGCATGTTTTGAGCCCAGTACTGATCCTGAAAAGCATTTCCAACCCCACTTACAAGTAAAACTAGCTAAAATGTGCCTGGCTGCTCTTCACTGAAAAGCTCATTCTGTGTACATTTTTGGCATACGTTTGCTCCTACCGGGTCAGCTGAGCAGCGAATTTCTATTTAACCACCTGCTTTCATGAGAGACCTCAGGGCTGCATGTTTTGAGCCCAGTACTGAGCCTGAAAAGCATATCCAACCCCACTTACAAGTAAAACTAGCTAAAATGTGCCTGGCTTCTCTTCACTGAAAAGCTCATTCTGAGTACATTTTTAGCATACGTTTGCTCCTGCCGGGTCAGCTGAGCAGCGAATTTCTATTTAACCACCTGCTTTCATGAGAGACCTCAGGGCTGCATGTTTTGAGCCCAGTACTGAGCCTGAAAAGCATTTCCAACCCCACTTACAAGTAAAGCTAGCTAAAATGTGCCTGGCTTCTCTTCACTGAAAAGCTCATTCTGAGTACATTTTAAGCATACGTTTGCTCCTGCCGGGTCAGCTGAGCAGCGAATTTCTATTTAGCCACCTGCTATCATGAGAGACCTCAGGGCTGCATGTTTTGAGCCGAGTACTGATCCTGAAAAGCGTTTCCAACCCCACTTACAAGTAAAACTAGCTAAAATGTGCCTGGCTGCTATTCACTGAAAA